>NW_009711169.1:3960-13636 GCF_000703405.1 Apaloderma vittatum | reverse complement strand
TTTATATACATTAATAAAGTCCCCTCTCAGCCATCTTCTTTCAAGATTAAACAGCCCCAGTTCTCTCAGTTTATCTTCATAGGAGAGATGTTCAAGTCTCTTAATCATCCTTGTAGCTCTCCATTGGATCTTTCCAGTAGGTCTCTGTCTCTCTTGAATTGGGGAGCCCAAAACTGGACACAGTATTCTGGGTGTGGTCTCACCAGGGCAGAGTTTAGGGGGAGGAGAACTTCCCTTGATCTGCTGGACACACTTTTCTTAATGCACCCCAGGATCCCATTGGCCCTCTTTGGCCACAAGGGTACACTTGCTATCCCATGGACAACTTACTGTCCCCTAGGACACTCACTCCTGTTCATACACAAATTTAAATCCAACTGAAGATGTGGGCACTGAAAGCTGACTTGAGAGCTGAGGGCTCCATCCTGCCCCAGGTTCACATCATAGCGTGTGCCATGCCATTAACACAAGCCACCCCAACCCTGGGAGGAGTTGCATTCAACTCACTGTGGAAAGTGGTACGAATAAAGACTTTCCAGATGAATAGCACTACAGAATGCATTTGTGATTAAAATAACACTTCAATCAGGTCTAGTTTTGTTTCCATTATTCTAGTAGGTTTTGATCTTGCCTTTTATAGGGCAAAAGAAAGGGTATGAGGAGCTATATTCCTGGTGGTATAACCTTGAATCAAAATCCCCCAAAGATTTAGGAACGTGTTTAGTTTTCTTATGTTGGGACAGATCATAGAATCATAGAATCATAGAATGGCCTGGGCTGGAAGGGACCTTAGAGATCATCTAGTCCAACCTCCCTGTTGTGGGCAGGACGCCACCTCTCGACTAGACCGGGCAACATATGGGGATCGAGCGGGAACAGAACCCGCGACCTCGGTGTTGGTCCTTGTTGCCAGCACCGCACTCAAACCACTGAGCTAACCGGCCCCCTAGAAAAGGTGACAGGAGGAGGATCTGCTCGCCTGAAGGGTCTCCCATCCTGGCACCAACTGGGGCAGTTCCTGCTTAGCTTTAACTGACGGCAGACTCTCATGGGGACCATATCCACGATCCTTTCTTGTTACAAATTTAGATTGCTACACTGAAGTGATTTGCTGACTCCAGCTGTGAAATATCTACCTTTCATATTAATTCTTTTAATGTCATAGACCTGGACACATGGATAATTATTTGAGAGGGCTGCATCTTTAAGTTTTGCACAAAATGTTTTGCTTTTGGCTTCTTATATTCTGTTGTAGAGTATTTTTTCATTCTTTTTCCTGGGGGAATGATGTTTGCTAGTTTGTTTTAATTATTGTCAAAGATGATGACATTAATTGACATGGTAGATGGATGCATTTAAAAACATCTATGTTTCCCAAAATACATCAGCTCGAATGTAAAAAATGTGAGGGTTAGTTTTTCTTTCATTGATTGTTTCTCTGTCAGAAACTGAGGTTGAAAGCTTAAGCTCTCATTATGAACAAAAATGATGTTCCAGACATTGATTCTCTAAATAGCCCCCTAGATCCCTGAGTTCTCCTTGAGCAGATACAGTCAATTTGTGAGTAATCTTGACATATTAACATGAAGACTGCAGACACCTTGGCCTTTCTGTCTGATGGGTTTGCCTCTGCCTCCCTCCTTACTGAGGAGGTTTTGGGGAGGCACCGGGTGCCAGACATAGATGGGAAGGTGCCTGGTGCCCACCCTGACATAACAAAGCAGGCGATCTGTGGGACAGCATCTGTCATTACCATTTGCTTGGTTGTGGATAAACTTATAGCCTTTGTGAGTAAAGAGAATATGGGTCATAAAATGAGCTAAGCATGAGCCTGTGAAAGTATGGAGCACAGAGAGAGATATATATTTTTATTTGTATTCCTTGGAAAGAGACATTCACTTTAACTCCAAAGCTGCATTACTTTCAGGCCCACATGTATTATTTTCAATATATTTTTAAAAATGAGGGAATAATTCCTAGGGCTGCTTGAAAACTCCAAAACCAATCAGGAGAACAATTTTATGACAAAAAATATTGTTTTGTGTAAATGGAAATGCTTTGTCAGAGGAGATTTTAGGATCTTATGAGTTTCAGAACAACTATTTTTGACTTTCTCATTTGAAACTTTCTCTTTTCATCTCAATAATGTCAGAGTATTTTATTCTGGTATTGTTAAAATGTTTCTTTTGGTATATTATATTACAATGTTTTGTCACTGAAATATGTCTGAATGGTAGCTAAGAAAAATATTTTGGCAATGTCTTTACACTGTTTTCATCCTAACATATTTTAAACTTTGCATTGCATGAAATAGAGAGTTGCATTTCTTTACACAGTTTAGGACAAACTCAGTAAAATTTTAGAATTTCCCATCAGATCCAACAATATTTTAAAATATTGTTCAAGTAAATCAATAAATGAATATTTAAGTGGATTTGTGGTGGGATCTTTTTCTTGCTTTCTTTGTCTCCTCTTTATTAGACTGGAATGGATCCTACAAGGATTTGTTTTTTCACATACTTACTTTAGACACTTGATTATGGAACTAATGGCAGCTATTTTTTTTTTTGGCAACTAATAAACATAAATTAAATGTATGTATATGACAGTCACCAATAGTAGGTATAAATACTGTATTTCTTTCCGTATGGAATTATTTGAGAACACTGTTCTCAAATGGACAAAGCGAATCAAATGTCACAATTATTTAATACCAGTGCTGATTTCAGGGACATCCAGAATCAGGAGTAATAGTGAGCAAAGATGTAGCAGGGAGATAGTCATCTCATGAATATGGAGTTTGCTGTAAACACTTCTCAGTGTGGTTTATACTCTTCTTCAGACAGTTTGCCCATTAGCACTCTAATCTTTTGATTAGTCCAGAAAATAGAGTTGGACTCTGCATTTACTAATGTTGACTATGGATAAATGCATTTGCAAAGTAAGAATCTAGATGTCAATTTCCTCACCAGAAAAAAAGCATTATAATATAACAGTTGATAGCAAAAGGAATATTGGATGAAGAATAAAATATAGAGCTGAAGGAAAGGTACTAACAAGTTGAAATTGAAACTCTTGCAGTTGTACTAAAAGTTGCATTAACTGCAGGATTTAACCTATGACCCTGGCCCAGCTGTACTTAAATGGCATAACTGTTACCATTGGAAAGGGTGGTGTCTATTAACAATTTCATTTTCATCAGCCCCATTCCTATAGTGAGCATTTGGTTTTGTGGCAATAATGATGAAATATAGGAGTTGTAGCTGACAGGCTGAACTGCATAATATATAAAAGATGAACAGGATCAACATACAGTTACATATTCACATTACTCCTCCACCATGCAATGGGAGGGAAGGAAAACTGGTGGATGCTGCCCAGGTGATACTTGCCTGCCATCACTCCTTAGTTACACATGTAGTGTCCATGTCTTCATTTTATTAATTTTATTAATGTCAAAAAAATCCCACATCTATATGTTAAAGAATAATATTGCATTACAAAATCAATGTCAGGTACTGTTATCTCCTCACTCTTTAGCAGACTCTGCAAGGAACTAACCTGAAACAATAGTAGTTTAAGAACAATCTTTTCCATATAAAACAGCAAGATGAATTTCAGAACCATTTTAATTTCCAGCTCCATGACAACTTCCTAAGTTCTAACAAAAATAAATGGCAAGAATGAAGAAAAATAGCAGCATATGTATGTATTATGAGATCATCTTACTCTTGAACATGCATGTGTTCTGGTTTTTACCTTATTGTAGCAGGGTAATAAATAGGTGGAAATAAACTGTTTTATTTTGCTTTCTGTTTGAAAAGCAAATCGATGTATGCATGAGGGAAGATTGATGACACACTTCCCAAGTTGCTCATTGCTCTTTCTTTGAATGTCTGCTTATACTCACGTGTGCGTTATGCATCTGGCAGCATACTCTGAGCTTTACATGACTTTAGCTTGAAGGTTTCTGGTGCAACAGAGATACTTATTTGTGGTGTTAGTTCCAAAAAGATGATCATGCCGGACAAGCTGCTCCTTGTACGGGCCATATCAACACTGCTTTGTCAGACAGATCTTTCGCAGTGTAGGCAGCAGCCTCCAGAGTATGAAGCACCCTGACTCCATTCTCAGAGAAATGCACTTAAAACCCAAGTAATCTTTCTTTCACTGGCCATTGACAAGTATGGGAGAAATCAGGAAGTTTGCTGGTGAGGAAGAAGCCTCATTCTGGGCATGGAAAGACCCTTCTGGCAGAATGACAGCAGAAGATTGTACAGTTCCTGTGAAACACAGCCCTTGAGCTGTGTGGAACCTGCTGTCACTCTCCGTGGAGCCAGACAAGGTACTCTGCTTGTCCACAGCTGTACCAGCCACAGGCATGTGCAGTTGCTAGATGCAGGTGGTTGCCTTTCCAACATCAGCACTGTCCATGTTTGGTTGGGGCATGACAGCAAGGCAAGGTCAATCAGTATAGTCAGCCTTGCAAATGTCATGGCTTGGAGAGGGCAGGAGAAGGTTGGGCATAGGCCAGTACTGGTTATATTTCTGATACTCCTTTGGTTTAGCCCATGAGAATACTGTGCTAGATTTTTTTCTGCAACTTTGTCAACAATACCATGTATGTAGCAGCTTAATCCAAAAACATGTTAATCCCCCAGGGGAGCCCCTGTGGACCTGGCCCTGGGATGCAGGAGAGCTGCCACAATCTTGTTGCACCCTGAAATGTGTAAGAACAGTCAACTGAGTGTATAAAATTAGGTTTGTCCTGATGTATTAAAGGATGGTGGCCATGCTGAGTAATTCATATGTAAAGTGGTTCCTGACTGCACCCATTACGTTTGCCGGCAGAATACATCAGTGCTTTGCAGAGATACAATGATACCTGGGTTTTCTTTAATATTTCAAATATAAGAAATTGGATTCAATGCACTGGGCACATACCTTTCTTAGAAATATTTGAAAGTGTGAAATACAGTCTATAGAGTTAGGAGCAGAAAAATATATTATTGAGGTAATATATAAGTTGGCCAGGCTTTTACTATATTTTAATCATGAACAGATCTGACTAAAAGCTTCCTTTTAACTCTTCAGGTAATTGAAGAATTCCACAAAAAAAAAGAATGATCTCTTACCGTGTTTTTCCTTCATTTCTGTTGAGAGGAAAGATTCAAATGCTTCTTTCTAACTTCCCCAATCCTTTTTTGTCATTAGCCCTTCAATCTAAATTCAATTAATTTAAAACATTTTGGTGGAAATCCTTCTACAATCACAATGATTTATCAGAGCTATTACTTAATAGTTGACAGGTCAATCTATAGATACACTAGAGGATGGCAATAATCAAAATGCCATTCAAAAATAGGTTTTTCTTATATATATATTTTGAATGTGAATTTAACACTTGTTGAAAACCCCTGGCTGTCAGTCTGGGAAGATGAAGTCTGACTTTCTCCACAGAGAACCACTTGATTGCCAAAACTCCGAGTGAAGTCTTGCTCCAAGAGTAGTCTCAAAAGAAGCAGGTATTTAGTCTCCATAGATACATAGTGGTCCTTGAATTTGCTGGACAAACCTATATGCGAGTTCGTTAGTTCTCATTTATGCTGTGGCTCGGTAAAGTGCAAACATGACTTGCTTGAATTGGGTTGAAACTGCACACTCACCTCACACAGACAAATGAGCAATCATGTACTGGTAGTGATTATCTATCAGTTGCTGCTGAGCGAGGCTAGATTTGTACCAGAGATCTGAAAAGTCTTTGAAAAGCCTTGCTAATTAACTTCACATTAAAAAGGCCCCTCTATAAATTCATGCAAACCTGATCTGGCAAATACAATTTTAACAATAATGGAAAATAAGAGGAGTGCCATTCTCCTTTTCAGAGATTTAGCCAGCACTATAACTAACTGGTCATTTTGATAAATGCTTCTGTATTTTTTGCTTCGAGTAAGTGATCCTCCGATCAAGACTTTGCATTTTTATTTGTGTTCAAATGTTCACTACATGAATGCACTATTGAGCTTATTTTAGGACTATTTTGTGCATATTTTTTCTATTTCTACTCACATTCCTAAAGCTAAATGAGTGCATTTATTCATACACAAGACTAAGAAAAGAGAGAATGAAACCAGAACTTGTTGAGGATATTCAGATCAGAAACTCAACTCATCAATCACAAACTTTTTCATTTTTCCTTTTTCCTTTCTTCCTCTTGCATTATTTTGTGCAGTTCCCCAATAACTTCCTGGACTGGTGTTTTTATGACTGAAGAAGAAACATTCTTCTAGGCATAAAGACGAAGACATAATCTGTGTGTATAATAACATATATGGCAGACAAAGTGACATGCAGCCCCAGCAGATGTGCCCAAGCAATAACGGACAGGCTTAAAATGAGATCAAATCTAGCTTGCATTAAAACCAATAAGACTTTTGTCATAAACTTTAAGAGGGAATCAGGAAGAAGAAAAAGAAGAAGAGGAAGAAGAAGGAGAAGGAGAAGGAGAAGGAGAAGGAGAAGGAGAAGGAGAAGGAGAAGGAGAAGGAGAAGGAGAAGGAGAAGGAGAAGGAGAAGGAGAAGGAGAAGGAGAAGGAGAAGGAGAAGGAGAAGGAGAAGGAGAAGGAGAAGGAGAAGGAGAAGGAGAAGGAGAAGGAGAAGGAGAAGGAGAAGGAGAAGGAGAAGGAGAAGGAGAAGGAGAAGGAGAAGGAGAAGGAGAAGGAGAAGGAGAAGGAGAAGAGGAAGAAGAAGGAAAAAAGAAAGAAAAAGAAAAAGAAAAAGAAAAAGAAAAAGAAAAAGAAAAAGAAGAAAAAAAAGAAAAAGAAAAAAAAGAAAAAGAAAAAAAAGAGTTGTTTTAGCAAACCGCTACAATGCTATTGGTAAGACTATGGGAGAAAACATTCCTTGAACTTGGTAGTGATGAGGGCTCTAGAAATAAAAGACTTCAGGCATGAATTGGATGGTCCTTTGATGGACAGTTTTGGCTTAGGGTAGGTTTATTTATACTAGATTACTTGTAACGGATTATAGTGCTAATAGAAATGGCATAAAGATTTGGTGAAGAATATTTTAAAAGTGTTAAATAAACTATTTCACTGAAGTCTACATTGTTGGCACAGCAGAATTGAATTCAGATTATTGTGTCAATCTAGTTTTGTGAACAAGTTTCCAACAGGATTTCCAAAAGAGAAAATTTCAAATGCTCTGGCTTTGGGAAAAGGTCCCTATATGGTTCCTAATTCTTATAAATCAGAAATGAGAACTAGACACCTAAACATCTTTGAGAATAGGGACTTAAATATTTAAGCATTTACTGCATATGACAATATAAGCCAAAAGATGCCTAATGATAGCTATGAAAACGTAATTAGGCACTACTTCACAGAGAGTGCTAAGTCTATGCATGAGGCAATGTTGATTGCCTTTGTAAATATGGTTATTAGTGCTGTAACTGAGAGGTTATTTTATAACTTTTTAGTAGAAGGGCTTTAATACAGGATACATCACTCTGCAATAAATAATTCTTTTTGGCATTTATTTTTATTTAGTTTCAGTTACTTAAAGGCCTTTTTATTAAAGAATCAGCACATATTTTTCTCTGGAATTAACTATACTAAAAATCAAATCTAAAGTAAGCATTTCACAGCACTGCTATGTATAGCTTTCTAATATATCTTCAATTTTTCAAACATTGTAACACCAAAAAAAAATGCAGAAAAAAAAAGCATAATACTATCCATCACAAGTACAGTTTTCCAAGGAAGGCCATGATGAGGTTTTGTGCAGTTTGCACCAAAACTTATGTTCCCAGAAGGTAAGTGCGTTGCCAACTTAGTAAGTACTTATCAGTAAACAAATTTTCAGGTTTTTTAGTGTATTAGGAGTGCTGACTTCCAGTTTTTCTTGAGTATAGAACTAATTCTAAGACAAAACCCAAGCTTTTTAATCAGCTGTGACAAAAAAACCACTATACTCAGTTATAAAAGATGGAAAGAAATTACTTCCTTATTTTCAATGGCAGTAGAGTCAAATTTTTCATTTATAAAATGTGATTTTTGTTAGATGAAGGAGTTGCCATAAATTATTTAGATCAAATGACATCTATAATACAGCCAAAAATCCTATTTGCTTCAAAGCAATCATTTAAAAGCATAAATTATCACAAGGAAAGCTTTTAGGTATTTTTTATGACTGTTTATTAATTTTGATTTATAAAATAATTAAAAGATAATGTGAGTATCAGAATCCTATATAGCCATATATAGGACTATAACTGGTTTTAATACAAGATGAGCCATGCACTGTGGACAGAATAAAAGGTAATGCCTTCATTTTTCAGGGGAGAGAGTGTTTTTCTAGAATGAGTTTGACTTTTACCAACAGCTGCCTTACCTAGCTTAATAGAGCTGCAAAAAAAAAGTTACAAAGTACCCCCAATGATGTAGCAAAGTGTGACTGTAAGGTGAAACATTGGCAATGGTATGCATGACTTTGTAGCATTTAAAAAAAAATAAAAAATCCAGAATGTTAAATTTTCTTCTAAATATTTGGATCTTCCTTCACAAGAAATACAATTACCAGCCTGAAAATCAGGACTTCTTCCCATATTAGGTTTTAGTCATATTTTAATATTTATTATGCTGCATATATTAATGAAAATAGTGGATAAAGTCTAATTTTGAACAAGCAAGTGCTTGTTCAAACTTATAGTTGACAATAAGCAACCGCCTCAACATGATTAGCAACAAGTCTGTCTTTGAACATGCAACTAAAAAAAAAATTCAGTGTATTTAAGAGAAATCAAAGCATAGATATGCCTCTGAGGATAGATAATTTGTCACTCAGAATTGCTAACTTCAGTCTCTGAGCATATTTTAGAAGCTATTATTAAGCCAATAGTTTGCTGAAATGGAGTTTGAGTTATCTTCAAATATGACATTAAAGTATATTGTTCATGCTAAAACAATAACATCTAACTGAAGGCCTTCGTAGAATTTGAATTAACTAGCACCGGCTTTTGACAAACAACTAAGCAAATAGATTTAACAGTATACATTACAAACACAGGTTAATATGATTTCCATGGGTGACTATAAACTAAGTGAAACTTCCTTTCTGGAAAAAGAATGGACTAACAAGAGTTGCCAGTTAGCATTCAGCATTCTCCATCTAAGCTACTGAAAAAGCTACTGAAAAGCTGGTTGCCCCTCGCCTGGATAGACATATACTTGCCTGGATTAGGAACTGGTTGGATGGCCAGCTCCAAAGAGTTGTGGTTAGTGGAGTTAAATCTAGCTGACAGCCAGTCACGAGTGGTGTTCCCCAGGGCTCAGTGCTGAGACCACTCCTGTTTAACATATTTGTCAATGACCTGGATGCGGGGATGGAGTGCACCCTTAGTAAGTTTGCAGATGACAAAAAACTGGGAGGAAGTGTTGATCTGCTGAAAGGTAGAGAGGCTCTTCAGAGAGATTTGGACAGGCTGGATCGCTGGGCCAAGACCAATCGCATGAGTTTCAATAAGGCCAAATGTTGGGTCCTGCACCTTGGCCACAACAACCCCCAGCAGCGCTACAGTCTTGGGGAGGAGTGGCTGGAGAGCTGCCAGGCAGAGAGGGAGCTGGGGGTGTTGATGGACAGCCGGCTGAAAATGAGCCAGCAGTGTGCCCAGGTGGCC
>NW_009711169.1:0-3942 GCF_000703405.1 Apaloderma vittatum | reverse complement strand
CAGGTCGCGCAGAAGGCCAACGGCATTCTGGCTTGTACTAGGAATAGTGTGGCCAGTAGGACCAGTGTAGTGATTGTGTCCCTGTACTCGGCATGGGTGAAGCCGCACCTTACGTGCTGTGTGCAGTTCTGGGCTCCACAGTACAGGAAGGACATCGAGGTGCTGGAGAAGGTACAGAGAAGGGCAACCAGAATCATTAGGGGACTAAAGGGTAAGTCTTATGAAGAGAGGCTGAGGGATCTGGGGCTGTTCAGCCTGGAGAAGAGGAGGCTGAGGGAAGACCTTATCACTCTCTACAACTATCTGACAGGCAGCCATAGTGAGATGGGTGTTGGCCTCTTCTCCCTAGTGAATAGTGATAGGACGAGAGGGAACGGGTTCAAGTTGTGCCAGGGGAAGTTTAGATTGGATACTAGAAGAAACTTCTTCACCGAAAGGGTGGTGAAGCATTGGAACGGGTTGCCGAGGGAGGTGGTGGAGTCACCATCCCTGGATGTCATTAAAAAACAGTTGGATGTGGCACTTCAGGAGATGGTTTAGTGTCACGGTGGTGTAGGGCTGTGGGTTGGACTTGATGACCTTAAGGTCCTTTCCGACCTTGATGTTTCTATGATTTTTATGATTCTACTGCCTATAAAGCATGTGGAATGTAAGTCAGAATTCCTCAACATCCAGATTTGTTATTTTCACCTTAGTACATTTTTTTTATATTTGTTTTGTTTCATTTTCCTTGCATTTCATTGGAACTTTTTTCCAAGTAGAACTCTTAAGAGATGCTATTGCACATACAGCTAAAAGTGACCGGTGACATTTCCTGTGAAAGCAGGCCTTTTATAAATAAATGTATTTAGATTTAATTGAGAGAGATGATTCTGACCCTCTACTCTGCTTTGATGAAACCTCACCTGGAGCACTGCGTCCAGTTCCGAAGACCTTAACACAAGGGCATGGACCTGTTGGAGTGGGTCCAGGGCAGGATCACAAATATGATTTAAGGGCTGGAGCACCTCTTCTACGAAGACCGCCCGAGAGAGTTGGGGTTGTTCAGCCTGGAAATGAGAAGGATCAGAGGAGACTTTATAGCAGCCTTTCGGTACCTGAAGGGGGCTACAGGAAAGAAGAAGGTCTGTTTATGAGGAAGAGTAGTGATAGCACAAGGGACAGTGGTTTTATACTAGAGCAGGGTAGATTTAGATTAGTCATTAGGAAGAAGAGCTTCATTTTGCATCTGAGCTTAAACCACACATGTACTGTTTATCAAATGACTGAGAAGAATTTTGGATGCATACAATTAGACGAAGTGTCACAGACCAGTCTGCTGGCTATTTGGCTTTTGTGTTGTGACAAAGACTTTTACTGTGACATTCAGGAGAAAGAAGTGTGTAAACCCTTTTTTTCCTTTTCTTTTTTTTTGGTCATCCTAGTGGAATAACTTTACTGGAAGAATGTAATACATGTTGCTCTAGTGTCTTACCTTGATTTGGACTTCAGAAGTTTAAATACTTAAGAAAGTTTTATGATTAGATTAGCTTCCTGGAGATCTGTTCTGTCTTATATCAGAATTCCATTTGTAGGGCAAAAAGACTCATAAGCAGAATGATAACAAACATCATATGAAATACTGCAAAAAGCAGGGAATTCTCCGCTAGAGACTTGCAGAACTTAAGTAATAGCAGCGCTGCAAATACACATCCATATATATGTGTGTGTACCTGCTAGTGTTTGCAGAACTGGGATGCAGATTTCTTACTCAGCCCCAAAACCTGTACACTAAGGGACTATGCCTGCTCATTAAGTCAACCAAATCTGTTAAGATTTCTAGCGCCGAAGTTCTGCCTACAGTCTTACTGGATCTGTAAACCAAAGCAGAACAGATTCAGCATTTAGTTAAGATAGTGCTCTACTGTCATCAGATTACAATAATGAGATTTTGGCTACTGATACAGGCAGTCTGGAGTGACAGAAGTGTCAGTCATGAAATTTTTGTCTCTGTCCTGATTTGCTTCCTTCTATGTTTCTTTTAGGGAAGAACAGTGATCACAACTTGGCCATAAAGAGGCAAAATTATCTTCCCTCCATTTTGCTTTTGGGGGAAGACAGAAGATGAGCTGTAATAAGAAGACAGAAGCAGCTATATCATCTTCCCATATGGGTTAAAGAACCGACAATGTATGGGAGGCTCTGGATCAGCTGTGGAGGAATGCGTGAATCCCATTTTAAATTCGTCAATGCTAGGTATGTTACAGAGGAGATGAAGGCAGGTGTAGACTGCTGTCTTCCCTGAAGCACTAGAAGGCAAAAAGAAAGACCACTTAAAAATGAGCGACAGAGTTCAAGAAAACAAGACATACAGAGAGATACAAATTACCAAATGTCTGGATTGCTGCAAGACTAGGAGAATCTAGCTGATAGCTTGGGAAAAAAAAACCTTGAGGGTGGGCAGTGACAGGGTATTAAACAGAATGGTGGTATTGGAGGAGAAACTACAGACTCTACTTGCTAGCTGTAGAAATGTAACTCGGCTTGAAATTTGATCTCAGTCAGGTTTTCCAGCAAGAACCTCTGTGGTGAGAATCAAAACTGTATCTCTGGAAGTTTATGAGAGCTGGCACACACCAGGGGTGACCAGAGGGAATTGAAAATGGGAATATGGACAAAGAAATACAGTATCTCTCCCCTGAATAATCAGAGGACAATTTCATGCCTTTTCTGAGTGTGAGTAATGCTTTTTTATTTAATGCTGGCAGTAATTCATTCTTTTCCCAATCCCTTTGTTAGAGTAATAAACACTGATCATTACAAACAAAGCTGAAAAATACTTTTAGAAATATCAGTCTGTGCAAAACATCCCACCCCCTTCATCTTATAAGACTATGAATACGAGGGTAGAATCCAGCCTGAGGTAACAACACCTGTGTGGAGGGTGTACCCTGCCCCACTGTTTCATATAGGGACAGGCCTTTTCCTCAGCATCTGGCTACCACTACATGCCTTGCTGCCTATTAAATGTTTTCCTCTAACTGTTCACTGCCTCTGACCTGGTTTTCTTACCTAGTTTTATTCTGTTTAACTCTGTTATCTTCAGAAAAGTACATTTCTTCTGATATACTCTCGCACACATGGAGATTCAAGTCCTATATCTGCACAAGTACAAGTGAAAGCATACATCCTTTATACAGCTTATCCTTAATTTTCTGCCCCTCTCTTTTTGTTTATGAATTATCTATGAATTGGTGTTAAAGCCGAGAGGCAGGCAGGCTGAATTTTGTATGAAATATGCCACATTGTTGTTCTATAAATGAACAAACAAAACCAGGCAATTATCTGTCTCCTTAGTGTCCACGTTTTAAGGGTACAGTGTTTTAAGAACTTAGATTTCTGTCATAGGGAGAGACAGGTATTTAAGTACATCGCAGAACATTTATTTCCAGTCCCTGGTTGTTTCCCCATGAGGTCGTGTAAGTTATTTGGGGGCCTGATGAAGTGAGGGAAAATGAGCATAAAAGGCAAGTCCTGAATGTCAGTGGGGAAGAAAATCTAAGGGAAAGGAGCATTGGTGAGTGGGCAGCAGCTGACTGAATTGACTTTTAATGGAAGGGTGCAAGGAAAAAATGCCAGTGGGAAGCATTTTGTCCCTTGACTTGCCTTACAGAGGACTAAACCTCCCGTTTTCTGTATCGAACACAAGGCGAAATGTTTTTCGTGTCCTCTTTTCCTGAAGATGGACGAAAGATTCCACAAGCCCTGCAGGTACCCACGGGCCTTCACTCGGGTAGTTCCGGAGCAGCACCACTCGATTAGGTGTGCGGGACCTTCACACCTCCAGAGATGACTCATAACGGAGGGGCAAGAAGACCAAAATCTGGCGCGTTTTTCACTTCTCCCCTGGGACCGGGCTGCGTTTCGGGGCAGAGGGGACCCTCGCAGCTCTGCAGTGGGGTG
>NW_009711168.1:9535-28735 GCF_000703405.1 Apaloderma vittatum | reverse complement strand
ATGATGGAGAGAGTCTCAGCAACAACATCAGGCAGGTCTTTCAGCACACCTGGATGCACCCGATTGGGGCCCATGGATTTGTTTGTTTTCAGTTGCTCCAAGAGTTCTCTAACCCAGTCCTCACTGGCCAGTGGAAAGTCTTCCTCACTTGGGTTTTGCTCCCTTACTTCTAGTCACTTGGATTTCTGAGGGCAGGAACTCCTAATGTGAGTATATCGACATCAGTGTAAAAGGTTAATGAAATGATCTTTGCTATTAAAGTATATTTTACAGTAGTGTAATTACAGTTGTGTAGCTTGTATCCCTAGAGATGATTTTGAAAATGATTCTACTAATAGCACATAAGCAGTGGAGTGACAAGTCCTCAGCGAATTTCTGAAGGTCATTGAAGAAAAAGGATCATTAACAGTATAACTGCTAAAGCTCAGTTGCCTTTGGATTTATGTCCTTCACCTTCCAAATAATTCTTCTTCCTTTTCCCCTTGAGTTTCTCTTGTAGCATCCTTGTTTGGTATCATTTGGTGTGGCTTCTCTGAAGCCACACACACCCCCCACCCCGTCACCAATGACCTCACCCCTAAACTGTTTAAGTTGGACAGGACCTCTTGAGGTCGTAGAATGGTTTGGGTTGGAAGGGACCTTTAGAGATGATTTAGCCCAACTTTTTTTTCTCAAGCAGTGTTGTCCAGGACCATGTTCAATTAGATTTTGAATATATACAACGTATGTATGCTCATATGCATGTACACACACATGCACTGACTGTATTTATTTCATTAATTTGATGATGAATAACAGATTGGTCATAGAATCATGGAAGGGACCTTAGAGATCATTTTAATTCAACCTCCTTGTCACCAGGGACACCACCTCTCGACTAGATCAGGCAACATATGGGGACCGAACAAACTCCTTTGCCTTCTGTAAGAGCAGTATATCGGTCTCTCTTGTATTTAGCTTCTCATTTTTGTAGAATTTGCAGGTACTTAATTATTTTTGAGTCTTCAAACGCTTTATCAAATTTAGTTGAGATTGGCTAGCAAGTTTAGAAGTTAAATGTGACAAGTGAGCAGATGCAGGACTGCCTAAGCCTCATTTCCTCGGAGGCTTAGACAGTCCAAGTTAAAAATGTCTCTATTTTTGGCTTCTTTGCATTACTGCACTAATGTAGCACGAAGCTGCTCAACTGTGCTGGGAAGTTAAGGGCTGGAGTCTGCTGTTTAATGTGTATTGTATGAGTGATATTACTCCTTTCCGGTGATGAAAGCAGTGTATGTAAAGCCTGTCCTGGAAATTATTAAAATACACCTTTCTTAAGTGTTAATGATAACGTTAACAGACCTTATATTTCCTAAATCTTGCTGCTGATGCAGCAATTCTTTCCCACTGTCAGAGAAGTTTTTGTATTTAAACAAAATGTGTTGAGTTCCTTTGTCACTTGTGAACTTACTTTTTCTGTTTTAGCCTTATAAGAACTGACTGAAGTCAGTGAGAACGTTTCTATCAGATTCAATTTTCTGGGAGCGTATCTGTTACATCTCAGAGGCTGAAGTAACCTCCTAGCAAGTGCATCAACTTAAGCTCAACAGAACAGCAGCTCTGTCAAGGTTTGTGTCTTAAACAGTAAAAAGATTAATGTTGTGCCTACTTATCATATTGTCCTTGGCTTCTGTTAACTCTTGAAAAAAAACCCCAAACAAAAAACAAGCAAAAGCTTCTGTAATTAAGGCAGCTTTAAAGAAGACTTTGTAAATCCAGAGACACTTCATGAAGTGTCTCGGTATGTTTAGGCAAAATCAACGCTCCATAGAATTTTACAACAAAGTGCAGTTGTGGTAGACTATGCCATGAAAGAAAAGCTTTTCCAGAGGATGAAAAATACTTTAATACGTACAGCAAATAATAGCATAGTATGCATGTAAAATGTCATTTTGATGACTGACAGCCTAGAATCTTTACACTTATTTCTTCACATGTGGAAGATGTGATTTAAGCTTTGGCTCCTGAGGACTGCTTGGGTGGGGGAGGAGTGTGCTCTTCCCCTCACCTAAGAAGTGAAACAGGAGGTGCAGCTCTGCAGCAGATTGTGAGTGTCACTGGGTGTGTGTTCATGCTAAAACTTCTGGTAAGGTAACCCTGCATCACCTGCTGCGGTGAGCTGTTAGATTGCTTTCTGCTGAGTGATCATCGCGTGATTGTCATTGCGTTCATTAATTTTGAAACATTTCTCAAATCACATGGTTAAGAGGTGACTGTTTATGAGGGAAGAGAACAGCAGGTAGTAAAGGCAGTTAGGTATGCATCTACCAGAAGTGTACAATACAAGGAAAACTGCTTTTAGAAATGCCTCATTTCAGAAGTAAAAGTGTATTTACCATTGGGCTCAAAGCCGAGACTATGATATGCTGTCTTGACATGGTGTGGAGAGTTAGATATCTCTTACACAGCATGATCAACTGCATCTTTTAATTTCTCCTCTCTCCTTTTTTTCTCATCTTCCCCTTCCTTATACCCTGCTGCCCATGCCAGATGAGTGCAAGTGAGATGAATCATTAAATTGGTAATTTGAAGTGTGTATAATGACAGGAATGGGCATGGATGGAGTTAGGTAATGAACTTGTTTCTGCTTTGTAGCAATATTTTAAACTACTGATAGCCAGTTAAGTTTAAAAAAGATATTTCAGGTAACAGACAGAGTCTAGGTATTGCTCAGTGTAATCCACAAGTCTGCGTTAAGCTTTCACACCCAGAAAGTTCCTAGCAGCGAAGGCTTCTTGAAATCTGCCTTTAGCATCTTTTGTGTGGGTAGTTTGGATATATCTGTCCTACAGGAAGCACTGCCCTTGGTGAATGAAAAATGAGAGTTGAATAGAACAAATTCACACTTTGATTACGTGAGTTTTACCCGCAAGGACATTTCTTCCCAGATTTCTGACATGATGAGGCAGAGGTCATAGGCTCGCTCTCTGTCAGCTGGCTCCTCAAATGCATCTTCCTTTCCCTAAAATAATTTCTGTGGCTGTTGGCCACTTGTCACATTGGAAAGAAAAATGGGGTTCCCAAAGGTGCTAGTAGACTTCCCATTCTGTGACTGTTGAAAGTAGAAAATAAAATGGCACCTTTTCCCTGTTGAGCTGGCCAGTCATTGTCCATCTGCTGGATCCCATATAGCATGTGGCAGAGGAGAGCTGGCAGAAGGGGCCGGGCTGTGGACATTCGTGGGATGAAGACACATTTCACTGGAGGCCATGTTCTCTCTTTTCGCTGCTTATGCTATAGCACGGTTATACAAGTTTTACTTAAAGAGTCTTTCCAAAATTGATTTTAAGTATTGACAACCCTTTCCATTCTGCCTTAATTCACATTAAGCCGAGAGGATTTACAACCTTGAAATTATCTTGGTGTATGATAATCTCACACCTAATTTAAATTATTTTACTTTTGTACTTGCATTCTAAATATATGTCTTGTAACATGAATTGGGTAGAAAACATTGTGTTTTCTGATACAGCACGCTTTTTCCTATGATACACAACAGTGTTATTTATTTCAGTTAAGTTTATTTTTTAAGAGGGCTGATGGTGTACATAAAAAAGAAGCCCAGAACACTGATTAGGTGTTTTTAAAGTATTTTTTTATATAAATACCTTGCAAGGTTTCATTAATAATACAGATGTTACCAGCTGTTCTGTGACCTAAACAGTTGTCGTGGTTTGACCCTGGCTGACAGGCGGGTGCCCACCCAGCCACTCTCTCACCCCTCCTTCTCCACTAGACTGGGGGACAAAATATTTCAAGGGGCTCAAGGTTTGAGATAAGGACAGGGAGATCACTTTCATTTACCGTCCTGGGCAAAACAGACTCGATTTTGGGGAAATTAATTACATTTATTAAAAGAACAAATCAGAGAGGAGTACTGAGAAATAAGAAAAAGCAAACAGATCTTAAAAGCAGAACACTTTCTCCCCATCCCTCCCTTCTTCCTGGGCTTAACATCAATCCTGGTTTCTCCATCTCCTCCCCCCAAGAGGCGCAGGGGGACAGGGAAGGAGGTTTACGGTCAGTTCATCTGACGTTGGTTCCACTGCTGCTTCTTCACTCCGGGGGAGGACTTTTCACTCTTCCCCAGGGTCATTGTGGGGTCCCTCTCACGGGAGACAAGCTTCGCACTCTCTTCTCCAGTGTGAGTCGTCCCACGAAGGGCAATTCATCACAAACTGCCCAACGTGAGACACCTCACAAGGGGCAGCCCACCCCTTGTGAGTCTGGGGTGCAGTCCTTCAGGGAAACTGCTCCGGCGTGAGTCCTCGCAGCATCTCAGAGGTCCCGCCAGCCAACCTGCTTCAGCGTGGGCATTCCCTCTTCCACGGGCTACAGGTGCCGGAAGCGACCTGCTCCGATGCGGGCTTCCCACGGGCTACAGCCCCCTTCAGGCATCCACCCACATGGCGTGGGGTCCTCTGCCCCATGGTGGACATCTACACCCCGCCCATGGGCTGCAGGGGGACAACCTCCTTCACCATGGTCTTCACCATGGTCTTCACCACAGCCTGGGGGACTCTCTGCTCTGACACCTGGAGCTCATCCTCTGCCCTGTCCTTCACTGACCTTGGTGTCTTCACATGTTCTCACTCCTCCATCTCTGTGCCAGCTGTTGTGGCACAGTTCTTTTTTCACTGTTCTTAAATCTGTTTTCACAGACACATTCCTCTTCTATCACTTTACTGACAGGCTCAGCCTTGGTGCAGCGGCGTGTCCCTCTTTGGAGCCGGCTGGCATTGACTCTATCAGACTCGGGAAGCTTCTAGCAGCTTCTTGGAAGAAGCCACCCTGCAGGTTCCCCCCTGCTGCCAAAATCTGGTCAGGCCAACCCAGTACAACAGTAAAGTCTCTTGGAGGTGGGGCTGGGGCAAACACTTTCCTTGGAGGATTATTTCAAAGGACAAAATGTTAACACAATTGTTAACTCTTCATCCTTTAATGTGTTGCATTTTGACTGTTCAGCAACGAAGATGAATTCTGTTTCTGTGTCCTCAAATGCTTTTTATTTTTTTCTTGAACTAAAGTGATATCCCATGTCATGTTTTTGTAGGCTTGTTTTGGGATTATTTTATTTTTCCTGTTAGCTTGTGAAGGTTTCTGCAGGCTGCTTCCTCCTGTTCGCATGTCTGACACAATACTGTTCTGTTCCAGCATTTGTTAATAAAGCAGGATCACATTTACTTACACACATAGTAAGACAAAGAATTGTATTTAATCACCTTACAAAGCATTGATGTTGTTATTGATAGATGCAATTAAGAAAGTAAAATAAACCTTGAGATATTGAATATCAACTTTTATCCTTTAAATTTCTTCCAGGGGTAATTTCCTTGTCCCTGTTTGCTTAGGGGACTGTGGGAGCAATGGATTTCACAACAGTTGTCGACAGTTATTAAATTCATAGAAGTTGTATCAGCTTGCTCCAATAGCGGATGTAGTTCTGCTTTTTCTTTGTGAAGGATTGTTTTGCATTATGCTGAAGAAGAATTAGGTTTACAATCTTAGCTTTGGGATGGTTTATTTTGTTGGGGTTTTTTTATTATAATGTAGAACTATCTGCTACTCCATTTTAAGCTGCATGATAGTATCTGTGCAGATACTCTGTTTATTCTTACCAACCTACTATTGCTGTTACTCTTTGTTGGTTTTTTTTGTCAAGTAGTTGGATTATCTATGGGATTTGAAGTACTTTTGTAATGCTTTTTATTTTCCCATAGTGCATGTACATAATTTTAAGATATATTCAGTGTGTGCCTTTAACTCATTTAACAAAGTTTGACTTAAACCTTAATAAAAATTTGTCTTCAGATTAAGTATCATATGTCATATATAATATGCTTTAATTTGCACTTAGCAATTACAGCTCTGCCTGGAAAGGGAAGGTTGATTTGATTAATTACACTTAAAGACTGCTATAGTGAATAAAAATGAAAATGGTTTGACTTGATTTCTGATATAATTGCTTCATTTGGATTGACATCATCTTCCACCAGTTGTTGAGAGAAGGGGAACTGATTTCGCGTGAAAGAATTGTGAGAATGATTAACCGATGATGAAAATGATGACATTTAAATACAGCTTTATATGAAGATCAGTGAAAAGACAAGAAAAGACTTACGTTACAAGATCACTATTGCAGTGCATGCTTTTAAAAAATTTTAACCACTCAATTCCTACTGTAATCATGTAATAAGCTTATTGCTATTAAAGTCGCTGTGCGTAAATAAAAGAAATTATGTTGGAAGGGAGGGGGAAAGGGAAAGCACTTTTTTGCTTTAATAATTTTAACATTTGTTGGTCCGTAACAATTTATTCGTAACTGTTACTGAATAAAATTAGGTATGTCCACGTATGGCATTTGTGGGGCAGAGTCCCAATTTGAACTCTCTTTTCTATTCAGAGCTGTCTTGCAACATCTACCTCCTCAACTTCTGTCTTTCTTCTTTTCTTCCCTTGGTGCTTGAATAAGTTCTTTGGTGCTTACAGTTGTGTACTTAACCTCTTGCTTGCAAAGTGAGAGTGCCCTTTTCAGGTACTGGCCAAGTAACAGTGCTAATCGTGTTGCAATATCGTTTTCTAATTTCCGTTTGGCTTTAAAAGAAAGCGGCAATACATTTTGGAATTAATAAAATATTTGCAATCTAAATTTCTGTAAGCTGCCTCGAAGTTTTCATTCTGGATGCTTTTCTGGATCCTTGCTTACAAAAAAGGAGTTGCCTTGTGCTTACACCTCAGCTTGTTTTGCTGTTTGTGCCCCAGTTCTTCCTCCTTTGCTGTGTGTATCTCCATGAATGACGAGCACTGGTCTTGCAGGTGTGCGCTGTAGGCAGGCAGCTTGGGCACAAACTCTTTGATCATAACCTATCAGTAAAACCCATTTTGATAGAGTTCTGGCTTCCTAGGCACCCAAAATCCACTCTGCAAGTTCTTTCAAGTAATCTGTCTCGCTGCTTATGCTTCCTTTTTAGTAATAAAAACCTCAGCTGTGTTAATTCTGTTCTGATGCACTTGTGGTCTCTCACGCTGTTTTCTACCTTTAAAATTTGCCTTCACTTCTCAGTGAGAGGTGGTAACTTTAGTTTGAGCCTTAATATGAATTTTCTCAACTCTGTTGTGTTTTTGTAGGTCTGCTGTATGTCGTGAGCAACATCTGTTACCTTTTCTCTGTTTTCCAACTCTTCTTACACCAACAGTAATTTCCATGTGTAGGCAGTGCCAGAGTCATTCTCTTGTAATAACTTTTGGAACAGCTGCGCAGTCAGCTGGGAGTTGCTGAGGTATGAGAACAACCCATGAGCTGCTTCCAAGGCCAGTGTCTCTGTGGCCTGATGGTCTGGGTCTTCAGCTGAATTTCTACTGCTTTGTGAGAGAAATTCCTGTTGCTGTTCTACTTCAGACTCTGCTACATTGTCGGGAAGGGATTACGTCCTGAGTGGGTTTCTCTCCTGAGTTCACCCTTTGTTTCCAAATCTTCAAATTCTGCTGCCCAGCTGTTGTGGTTCAAGATGACTGGGACAAAGCACCACAAGGTCACCAGCTCACTCCTCCCCCTGCCCCCATTCCACAGGGATGTGGAGTGAGACAATTCAACCAAAAAAGGCTCAAGGGTTTGAGATTAAGGATAGGGAGGTTAATAATCTACCATTTAAGATGACAGGTAAAGAACTGGAGCGAATTGGGGAGGAAAAACATAGATTTAATTCACCACCACCATTTACAAAGTAAATGTGAGAGGAAAACATTAATAAATCTGACTCAATCTTAAATACACGTCGCCCCTCCCCCATCTTCCTGGTGACTTCTTCCCCCCTCCCGATCAGTGTAGGGGGAGCAGGGGGTGGGGGGTTTGGTCCATCTGGCCGTCACTCATTGTCCATGGCAGCTCCTCCTTGAGAAAGGGGGCTCCTTGCAGTCTCTCCTTCCTGCCACCTGGTGTCCACCTCACGGGACAATCTTCCTCCTCGTGAGTCCCTCAGGGCCACGAATCACTTCGGGCAGGTTCCCTGCTGATGCTCGGTCTCTCTCCCCTCTGACGTGGGGCTCTGCACGTACCGACGCATCCTGGACGTTTTTGCTGATGTCAATTCCCTCAGCTGGCAGGCATCACCTTCCTGCCATCTCAGCCACTACAGGGCTCCAGGGAAAGGTCCTGCTCCAGCAGCCCTCTTCTCCTTCTCCTCTGGGACTCTTCTCCCTCTCTTTCTTCTCAGGGTGACGTTCCTTTTGATATAGAGAAGCAAAAACTTTTAGTCAGACATCACCAATGCAGCGAATAGTTTAGTGAAATGTAAACATACAGTCAAGCCTGCTAACACTGCAAGTAGTTTGGAACCTTCTGTCGCAAGAGGACTTAGATACTAGGAGCTGCTAGAGCACATATAGACATAATAATGGGAAATATATTGTCTATGAGGGCCTGAAATTTGCTAGCTAAAAGCCTTCTAACAAGCAGCAGCAATGAACTGTGTAATATTTACATTGTGAGATGGGTCCATACGCACATTGTGATGCTTTGAGTGGGACTGATCTCCGAGAACAGAATGCAAGGCTACTGTGAGATAAACAGGCACAGGGTGCCTCAGACTGCAGCCCTTGCTTGTCAGCAAGAACAAGTGAATACAGCCTATGGTTCACCGAAAAAACATGATAATGAAGAGGAGGTTTATGGGCCTTCCTCCAGAAGACCCCGTCCCACAACCACCAGACAGCACTGTGCATGCAGCAAGAGGAGGAGGTCCAGCACGCTTCTCTTAGAACTAACCCAGCCTACGCTCATGAATATGCATGCTTTTGTGTAATAAATATTTGTCTGCTTGTAGAAATGATATGCAAGCTTTGAGGAGGGTTCCCCTTGTACCCAGCACTGAATAAATGTACCTGCTTTATAACTCCCTGTGAGTTGTAGAGTTAGTTTCCGCATGTCACTATGTTCTCCTCTCACTTTCCCCTCCTCCAACAGAAAAAAACTCCCTAACGTTAAAGGCAGGACAGCTCAAACCAAGGCAAAACCAAGAGAGAGCGCTAGAACAATGGGGTCACCTCTTAAGTACCTTGATGGCAGAGGTGCAGATTGGCCTGGCCCTGGCCAGAGGTTAGTCCGACTCCTACCTGGGGATGGGGGAGGCTCCTGAATCTTCACATGAGTCTACCCCCACTTTTACAAAAACCCTGCCTGACTCACTCATGACACCAGCAAAGGAAATTTTGAAGCCCTGCTTACACTGTGTGGTCCCTGCTCTGCCACCCATGGTCTCCATTACGGTTAAGAGCTGTCACCTTTAGCTGACAAATTAGAAAGTATGTGAGCCCATCAGACATGCTCTTTTTTTGACTTGGGCACGTGTGACTATATATGCTGTGTGCTGACCTCTTTGGGGCGGTAGCAGCAGGTGTTCACCAAAAACCAGAGCAGATCTGATGATGGTGGTCTCCCTCATCTATGTGTGCATTCACAAAGTGGACATCCCTGTCACCTATACCAGAGCCTGACAGGTTTTGTCATAAGCAGTACCTATATGACTTCTTCATACCTTGTATATTCTTGTACTGCTGCAAAGCACAGACTGGACAGTAAAGGCAGTGCAGTGCATATTGTGAATACTCTAAGCACTTTCTTGCTTCGTATTCTGTCCTTCAGCGTCTTTAAGATGCAGACTTATTAACTATAACGTTGGAAGTGTTTCAGTATGGCTACCTTGAAAGCCTCAGCTAGAAGTCAAGACGCTGCTCCTAATTTTACATTTCTGCTCCTGCATTTATAGCCTTGACAAAGATGTAGTGAACTTCAGAGTGGGGACAAGATTAAAAAAAGAATATCTGGCAATAGAAGCTCTTTCTCGTGAAGGGAAAAAGAGAAATAGGCCACAGGACGCTTGTTTCATTTTTACCAATTTGACATCATGAGTACCTGTAGTCCAATAGATCTTTCTCAATGTGCTTGACCTTGCAGAGGTGTGAGGAAGTGTAATTGCTTCTAAGGAGCAAGTTTTGCCATCCAGTGGATGTATTGTCAACTACTTCAATGAAAAAAATGACTGATTTATGTCCTGTCTCTGCAAAAGATTTAGATTATTCATTACTGGATAGGTTGGGCATGCTGTATGTCTTTTAATTCTTGTCAACTAGTATTTTTGGCTATGGCCTGAAGTGGTGGAGTGCAGTAGTGCTTTGATTCCTGGTAAAAATTAGGAGCTTTCATAATGTACGATAGCTATCAGCAAAGACAGTGATACACGGTGTATGTTGTTAATGAATGATTTCTGTATATCTAGTGGTTTACCTTACCTTCCCAACAAATCTATGTATGAGCATCTCTTAGGATGGTGGCAGGAGATGTATTCCCTGAGTGTTGGGGAAAAAGCCCTTGAAGTCCAAGTTGATAAAGTAGTTGATATTAACGGGTTGAGTTTTTTGAAAAAAGGAACAACCAAAGAGACCAACAGCAAGACAAATCACAAACAAAGCAAAAAACCATGAACAGGAATTACAGAGTTGAATAGCCTGGGGTGATTCTGCTCCCAGTGAAACTGAACCTAAATAGGTCATTGTTCTTTGGACATACTGCAATCATAGAATGTTAGGGGTTAGAAGAGACCACTGGAGATCATCTGGTCCAACCCCCCTGCCGGAGCAGGTTTGCCTAAAGCAGGTTGCACAGGATGGCATCTAGGAGGGTTTAAAATGTCTTCAGAGATGGGGCCTCCACCACGTCTCTGGACAGCCTGTTCCATTCCTCGACTAGTCTCAAAGAAGTTGCTCCTTGTGTTTAGGTGAAACTTCCTATGCTCAAGTGTGTACCCATTACCTCTTGTCTTGTCACTGGCATCACCTATGGCATTATTTGAAGAAAAAATAACTAGTTGGAAAAAACTTCCAGAAACGAAAGATCTGAAGAAGTAGTGTAGGAGGAAAACACGGCTGGAGCTTAGAGTGTGATAGGCAAGGAGGAAGAGGATTCTTAACATACTAAATTTTGCTTCCAGTTGTATAGGGTCACCCTTATAAAATCATAGAATAGAATCATTAAGCTTGGAAAAGACCTCTAAGATCATCAAGTCCAACCATGAACGCAGCACCACCATCACCACTAAGCCATGTCCTGAAGTGCCACAGCTACATGTTTTTTGAACACCTCCAGGGATGGCGACTCCACCACTTCTCTGGGCAGCCTGTTCCAATGCTTGACAACACTTACTGTGAAGAATTTTTTCCTAATATCTAATCTAAACATCAACCCTGGCACAATTTAAGGCCATTTCCTCTCATCCTATAGGTTGTTACTTGGGAGAGGAGAACACCACCCATCTCACTACAACCTCCTTTCAGGTAGTTATAAGAGTGCAATAAAGTCTCCCCTCAGCTTCTCCAGGCTAAACAACCCCAGTTTCTTCAGCTGCTTCGCATGAGACCTTTTCTCCAGACCCCTCAGCAGCTTCATTGCCCTTCTTTGGACATACTGCAATACCTCCAGTGCCTTTCTTGGAGGGAGGGGCCCAAAACTGACCACAAAATTTGAGGTGAGGCCTCACAAGTGCCAAGTACAGGGGGACAGTCACTTCCCTACTCCTGCTGGCCACACACCCAGGCCAGGATGCCATTGGCCTTCTTGGCCACCTGGACACACTCCTGGCTCACGTTAAGCCAGCTGTCAGCCAACACCCTCAGGTCCCTCTCTGCCAGGCAGCTCTCCAGCCACTCCTCTCCAAGCCTGTAGCACTGCCTGGGCGTTGTTGTGACCCAAGGGTAGGACCCTGCACTTGACCTTGTTGAACTTCATGCAGTTGGCCTCAGCCCATCAATCCAGCCTGTCCAGATCCCTCTGCAGAGCTTCTCTGCCCTCAAGCAGATCATGGTGTCATCTGCAAACTTACTGAGGGTGCACTCAGTCCCCTTGTCCAAATCCAATAAACAGAACTGGCCCAAACCTGAGCCCTAGGGGACGCTGCCTGTGACCAGCCACCAACTGGATTTAACTCCATTCACTACCACGCTCTGGACTCGGCCATCCAGCCAGATTTTTCCACAGTAAAAAGTACATCTGCCTAAGCCATGAGCTGTCAGCTTCTCTAGCAGAATGCTGTGGGAGACAGTGTCAAAGGCTTTGCTAAATTCCAGGTAGACAACATCCACAGCTTTCGCTCATCCACTAGGTGGGTCACCTGGTCATAGAAGGAGATCAGGTTGATCAAGCAGGACTTGCCTTTAATGAACCCATGCTGGCTGAGCCTGATCCCCTGGTTATCCTGCATGTGCCATGTGAGCGCACTCAAGATAAATCATTCCATGATATTCCCCAGTACTGAGGTCAGGCTGACAGGCCTGTAGATCCCTGGATCCTCCTTTTAGCCTTTCTTGTAGACGGGCATGACGTTGGCACGCCTCCGGT
This sequence comes from Apaloderma vittatum, assembly GCF_000703405.1. NCBI lineage: Eukaryota > Metazoa > Chordata > Aves > Trogoniformes > Trogonidae > Apaloderma > Apaloderma vittatum. The sequence goes on along the minus strand of NW_009711168.1, from coordinate 16,308 downwards.
CATCTGAGACCTCCTCTGTTAACCAGGACTGCTGGTAAGATAGAGAGTGGCTTGGCAAGCTCCTCCGCCAGCTCCCTCAGCACTCTTGGATGGATCCCATCCAGCCCCGTAGAATTATGAGTGTCTGGGTGGGATAGCAGGTTGCTACCTCCTGGATTGTGGGGGGACTCTCTGTCCCTGTCCTCCAGCTCAATACCCTATGGATAACTGGTCTGACTATTAAAGACTGAGGCAAAGAAGGCATTAAGTACTGCAGCCTTTTCTTCATTCTTGGTGATGATGTTTCCTGCCTTATCCAATAAAGGAGGGAGATTCTCCTTGGATCTCTTTTTGTTGTTAATGTATTTGTAAAAACTTTTTTTTTTTTATCTCGTACAACAGTGGCCAGATTGAATTCTAGCTGGGCTTTTTGCCTTTCTGATGTTGTCTCTGCATGACCTAAATAGATCCCTGTACACTTCTTGAGTTGCCCACCCCTTCTTCCAAAGATGGTAAACTCTCTTTTTTTTTTCATGAGTCCCAGCTAAAGCTCCCTGTTCAGCCAGACTGGTCATCTTCCCCACCAGTTCGTCTTACGGCACATGGGGACGACCTGCTCCTGCGCATCGAAGCCCTCCTTCTGGAAGAGTGCCCAGCCTTCCTGGACCCCTTTGCCCTTCAAGGCTGTCTCCCAAGGAACTCTTGTAACCAGTGCCCTGATCAGGCCAAAGTCTGCCTGCGGAGGTCCATGGTAATAGTTTTGCTGACTCCCCTCCTTACTTCACCCAGAATCAAAACCTGTTCATGGTCGCTAAGCCCAAGACGGCCTCCTACCACCACATCACTCACGAGTCTTTATCTGTTTGTAAACAGCAGGTCTAGCGAGGCACCTCTTACCTGGGGCGTTTTCTGCACAATACAGGAACTTCCTCAACTTTTTCCTCTCTGCTGTGTTGTATTTCCATCACATGTCTGCTAAGTTGAAGTCCCTCATGAGAACTAAGGCTGGTGATTTGAGACTTCTGCCAGCTGCTTGTAGAATATTTCACCTGCCTCTTCATCCTGGTTGGGTGGTCCCACTTGATCCCACTCCGGTGACTACACAGTTGTTTGTGAAGGGATATGAAACGCAAATGACAATAAACAAGTGAACAGTTTTTTTAGCCTTTATCGCCACTTCTTGTATGTCTTCTGAAGAGTGTGCAAACTGTTGTCAAAACCATTGCGTGGTGTGCTGCCAGCGGCAGAACAGAGACATTGATTAGGAGATTCTAATTCATTGCTGTTTATTATAGACATTGTATGAGCCATTGAGAATAGGTGTTATACTTGCTTCTGGCCTTTCAGTGTCTTTGTAAAAAAAACACCACTGTGAAGAAGAGCTGTTAATTGTGCATTTGCAACAGCGTATGACGCAGAGAAAAATGTTTTATTAAACTAGGAAGATTTGGAACTTTTAGATTCATGCCTGAGGAGTTTGTGGCTATGATGAGGCAATCACAAGAAAGCGGAACAGTCTCCACCAGAACCCTAAGGTATTTTTAAAGAGGTTGTTAATTTTCTTTCATAAAAATTGACATCTATTTATTTGCATGTTCTTTCTACTGCTTAGTTAAGACTGAAGAATTAAGTAGAAACTTTGAAAGGTGCTTGCAATATCCTTTACTCTTTTGATATGCTTCTTTACTTTCCAGATACAATCTAAAGAAATGTATAATATAATTATGGCTTAATGACTGAATTGAAAATGAGGTTAAGTTTCCATATACCAGTCAAATTCAATTTCAGGTAGCTTTCAAACTTGGTTAAAACGACTGGGTTTGATAATTAAGTTTGCAAGTAGCATAAATAGAAGCGTAAGTAATGTTCAATGTGAAGGCTTTGTCAGTGGGCAATAAAATTCCGTGTCCAACTTCCTTGAAAAGATTATCTTGCAGCGGCTTTGACATTTAATGTTGTCGGCAATGCCATGTTAGTTTGTGCTGGGAGGTTTGTGGTTTCCGGAGCAATAACACTATTCTCCTTTCTTCGCATTACAACTGTGTGGACAAGGCACATCAGTAGCCACTCTTAAGCATCATCAATAGCAGAAGCTGCTGTTCAGCAGTAGCTGAAGTCTGAAGTCTGTATTTTGTCTGGCATTTTAGTTCCCATTCAGTTAGTTTACAATGAAATTGTGTCTGGAAAGAATACAAAGATTTTAGGAGGCAATTGCAACTGCAGGATACTGGAGTTGGTTACTGAATAAGATTAATAGTAGGTGCACTAAAAACCGGTCTGTCATTAAGCATTTTTTTCATCTAAGAACTTTGCTACCGTACGATATTCCCAAATTATCATCTCATGGGAACCTGATTTATTAAAAATTTCATGCTAAGTTACCTCAATTTTATATTTTGGTTAAATGAAGAACAAACACAAATATTTAGAAACATTTGGAACCTGGGAAACATGGGGATTTTTTTGGTAATATTGGTGTGTTTTTTATAATTGTGATCTTAACTCTAAACTGTTTAAAGAAATGCATCATTTTTATTGACACTTATTGTTACATAAAAATGTGAGCTGATTAGTTCATAACTAGTTGCAAGGTGACTATTTAAAAGGATGGCTCTGTTTATCTTGCTGTAGGAATTATGTGCTTGCTTGCATAGAATAATGGAAAAAAATATTGTTAGGAGTAAAAGGTGTTGAACGTGTAAATATTTCTGCAAGCAAACACTCCTCATTTATCACTGCCATGATTGCTGATATCAGTTCTCCAAGAAGAGTTTCCTCCTCTAGTTAATTAAAACCTGAAATTATTTTCACTTGTAAGCTGCAGAACATGTCTGTCTGAAAATGTTTGGGGTTTTTTGCACATAAAATTATTGAAATTTGGATTATTTATGGGAATAACTCAAATATGTAAATATAACCTATTGCCCTGTATAATGACCCCATGTTTGGTAGTTCCTGGTTTGAATTAATACCCAGAAGGTCTTCCAGCTACCTACATCCTGCTGTCCTCATGGACATAAAGATCACAGGTGTGTCACAAATTGCAACACATATGTGAGTAAAATAGTTTTCAGTGAAGTGGACTTTCTAAATATTCCAGGAATCTTGTGGAAATTTCCCCCTTATTCACTTCTGCCTCACAAGAGTCATCAGGTAAAACACAGGTGCTAAACACGGGACAAAGCTTTATAAACTGGGCAGTAGAATGCATTTGAATGTGAAAACTGTTAATTTGTGTAAAAGGAAACCTGGACACTGAGCATCTCAACTACTGTAGGGGAAAAATAAAAAGCTAGTTCACCATTATGCTTTGAAAACAAGTTACTCAGTTATCTCATTTGCTTATTTGCATTTATTTGTTGGCCTGTCTTTATGGTCATATGTTTTGAAAAATAGTTTACCCATAACTAAACAGGAACTACATGAAATTATCTGCTTTTGGGTTGCGCAAACTTGATACGTTAATCTTGGCTTAATTTAATTTGTTCTAATGACAGTGGTGAATTTTTAAATGGTTCATTTGGTGCTTAATTATTGTTTAAGAGATTTAGTATACTTTGAGAACACTCATATTGGCATCAAGTGCAAAATCCGTTTGTCTGGGAACATTTCTCATCTTTCCACTACAGAGGATATGAGCAACAGTAGGAAGGAAAACCTGGTTGTTTGATTGCTTAGAGATGGTAAAGGTTTCTTTGAAAAAGACTTTTAATGTCATGATATGTTTTATTTCCTGTGATGTAGTGAGAGGCATAGTCACTGTCAGGGAATGCCTCGTGCTTGGGGTCTTCATTTATTGACCTCTTCAGAGGCTGCAGGAGATGCTGAACCAACGTCAGAGAAGGGCACAGAGGAGGTCGAGTGTTCACATCAAACTCAGAAGATTTTTTTGATAGTTGGCATTTATCCTGTTTAACAAGGGGAATATTTGCATTTTTCTTTGTGGAAAAGATTTCTAGCTCTAAATGAGTTCAGTGTTTTTAAGGCATCCTTGCTTATGAAACCTTACGTATTTATGGAGCGGATATAGGGCAGAATCTGGTATGTTGCCCATGTTATGACGTTAAGAATACAGGTAAAATAAGTTTTAACATGGTAGAGTACTGTAGAGAGTGATACATGTGTAGAACCTACGTGGTTGCTCTGCAGTCATGTTTGTCATGCTACTTTGAGAGCCTCACCTTCAGTGCTCCCATTAATCCATTTTCCCAGGACCTTGTCCTGAATTTAGACTACTCAGGGCATTGAAATAGTTGTTGTGGGGAAGAAGGGGAGCAAATCTTTAGGTAGATACTTTTTGGGCTATATGGAAACAATGCATACAGATATTAGACATTCATGATTTTACTTTTAAAAGATCTAGTATGTATGAGCATAAGACAGTGTAGGTTGTTAAGAGTTGCATTCAGACTTACGGGGATGGGGAACATAATTGGTTTAAACATTTGTGCAACTGCACTTCCTTCAAAAGTGATTCTAATCCCTTTATCCCATCCTAAGCTAATGTGTCTGTTCTCACTTCCCTCATCTTTTGTCCTCACTCCAGGTCATCTGGTGTATCAGAGTGAAGCACAGGGAACAGCTGAAATACCATCTCTGCAGTGAATCTCAGAACAATTTATACTTGTTTGTATCTAGGAAAACTATCAGTTCATTTGTTGGCTCTCAGTTGGAAGCGCTGTGCCTCCAGGTGTAAATAGTAAGGTCACGGTGGGGAGCTGCTTCTTGTTGAGAGAAGATGAGATTTGAATGCAAGCAGTAGGAGATAGGTTCATATTTTCTACTGAAATTACCTTCAGGTTACACTGTGACAGGACTATAAATTGAAAAGCGACAGACCTGTCCAGCGACGCACTCCTGTGATGCTGAGGGTAGCATCCCTCATTAGTGAGACTTGTTCCTGAGTGATGCTGGAATGAATTCAGGTCTCATTTGCTTTCATTCGGTTTAAGTAGCATCTCTATAATGTGCGTCAGCTCTGGGATCTGACTGAGAGTGTTCACAGTCACAATCGTCACACTAGGGGCCGCGACAGTACGGTTGGGCACACCCAGCTGAGAGTAATCACTGGAAGTTTTTATCAATAGCTTTGTACCTCCCAGGTATATAAGTCCTCAGCACCGGTTCCCATGTTGCCTTCCTGGTGGTACCTCCTTTCTCTCATCATCTTCCTCTGAAAATGTTAAAATCTCTTTTGTCTGGTAAAGAAATCAAAGCAAAAACCTGCCTCTCCAGTTTAAATTTTTTTTTCTTTTTTTTTTTTTTAACCTAGTTTGATGCCAATTCCTATCCCATATGAAATCAATATATCTGTGTTTATTTTCTCAAGATGGCCCTTGCAATTAAGTCATATATTCTTACAGTTTTCAGTGAGAAATAGTTCTCCTTTCCAACATAGATTTACAGATCCAGTAAGGCCAGTACGCAATATTTAATATTCATTCTTGTTACGTGCTGTGTTATGATACTTGATCTTTACTTCAGGATCTAATGAGTTTTCTGATGTAAACAAGAGTCACTGGTGCATATCTTGTTTAATTTTATGTAACTGCCATTTAAAAAACATAATTTGTTGCCCATTTTTTGCCCCTCCAACAAGTTAATTTGAATTTGAGATTAATAATATTTCAAACTGTATACAAGTTTCTTCATTTAATTCTAGTTAATATCGTCAGTGTGTAGTCTTCTGAAGATCAGTAGACAAACTAGTGATTGCAATAGCTGCATATTTCAATTTCTTTACCACTCCCTTCCCATCTCTCCAGAAACGTCTTGCTTCACCGTTCAAAGCTGAGTCAATGGTAATAGTTGCTTCAGTGTTCAAACTTACATTTTGTCCCTGAAATATGTCTTTGGTGGGATTCTTGAGGCAGTGAGCTGAAAATGTTTTAGACAGTTGGTGCCTGGCTTTCCCATCATACTCCCATGGAATGACCAGGTCTGACTGCAGTTTAAGGAAGACTCCTTAAGCATCCCTTCCTTTCTTACATATTGCAACCCCGACTTGGTGGACATCTGCCTAAAATTAGACTGGCTGTTGACACTTTGTCCTGAAAAATGTGCCAGTTCTCTGCTAAAAAGCTAAATTCTGTAGCTAAAACCTCACTTTTTCATAGACCTTGCTGCTCACATGCCTGAGATAATCCCTCTGCTATCGAAGAGGGATGCAGTGCAGTTTTATTTACTCTCTTTTCTGAGTTCAAAATCTAAAAAAGTTGCAATTTTACTTCTCTGTTAACATACCTATTGATATATTTCAAGACCTGTATCAGATGATTTCAAGTTGGCTGCTCAGCCCTGAAAAGAATTTTTGAAGCACCCAGACTCAGTGGAAGATGCTGAGAAAGTCGACTTTTCCCTTTGAACACTAAATTTTACTTTTCCTATTCTGGTAATCAAAAAATATTGCTAATTCTGGTCTTTAAACAAACCAACCCCACTCCTATGAAATATCTTTATTGTTTACAAGCGATGTTACATATTGAATCCATTTGAAATCTTATTTGACTCTATGACCCAGCTACGCCTTTAGTGGGATATAAGAAATTTTCTTTTAATTTTTGGCAACATCTGTTTTTTCTCACTTGAATTTACTAATTTACTTTAGCAGTTCCAAGGATATGTAGTTCTGATGTTTGTTAGGACAGCTACTTGTGTAGGCTGTGAGTACCAGCTGCTTTGCTTTGCCTCTTGGAGATGTGGTAAAGGTGCACCACTAATTTTATTCACCCCATTTCAGCGATATGAGGTTATAAATATACAAGGTTATAAATATGCAGTTTGGCTGCCTTTGT
>NW_009711168.1:0-9504 GCF_000703405.1 Apaloderma vittatum | reverse complement strand
GTTCAGCAGCAGAAGGTAACAGATTCCCTTTCCTCTCTGACAGCTATTACATGATTCCCTATGTTATTTTTAACATTCTTAAACATTGATAGCAGGGGTGCAGGCACAATCCAAAATGCTAACACCCAAGGTAAAAGGCTAACTGCAAATCATAGCAATGATTTCTGGTTCCTGGTATGAACAAGCTATTATTATCTTTCTCTGTCCTGAGCATCATATCAGTAACGAATGTATAGAAATAAGGCTAGAAGGAAAGAGAAACTTGGTAAATTTCTGCAGCTGAGCATTTTTTGGTTTTGTTCTTTTTTTCCTTTGTGAAATTTAGAATGACAGATAGAGAAAGCAACAGTTCTGGACCTTAAAATGTCCTACAGTGACTGTCTCTTCTCCCTTTAAATCTCATGGTGGCAGAGTATGTAAATATTAAGATTTTTCAGCTTTTGTGAATGAAACCAAGACACAAGTCAATAGTTTGCCTTTTTTCCTAGTTCTCTGTATCAGTGAGCAGGAAGTGTAATTACTGAAATACCCAAATTCTTGGAGTGTTTTTGACAGCTGCCTTAACTGCTGCTTCAAGTGAGGTTAATCTCCGCTGTTCTACTGCAAAAGTCAGTCCCGTTACTATGGGGCATGGAGTTGGTCTCTAGAGCATTTCCGAAGACCAAGTATATTCAGGTCTTAAGGGTTGAGGGTTTTTTTTCTGTGAATGACAAAGAAAAATCTATGGACAATTTTATTTTCTAGTCCATGCCCCTTCTAGTCATACCTGCCTATTTGTTAGCTCCTTACTGTGACCTCTGTCCTCCCTCTAGCAGCAGTGCAAAAACATTTGAAGAATGGAAAATGGAGCAGTTCTGACATTTTGCAAAGTGATTTCATGTTGCTTCAGTACACTTGAATGAGAATGAAATGGGGAGAGGACAAGAGGATCACTGAGTCCCTTCTGAAGTGAAAAATGTAGAACTAGCTTTTCAGAGTCTGAAAGTTGTGCTTGAAATCAGCTTCTAAAAGCTTTCTTAATAGCTTTTTTATTTATTTATTTTTGGGACTGAAAATAGTACATGTAATCTTGAGTGGAAATCCAGTCTGTTATTAAAAAGAAATAATCTTTTGGCTTTAAATTTAACTGGTATATATTGTGTGCAAAGCAGGTTGAGTTCCAGGATATAGAAACACTGTATAAAGTATGTTCATATTGCTGTCTCATGACAGCAGACTAGCCAGCAAGGATAATTTTGATATCCAAACAATAACAGCACTGTCCTCTGTTTGTGAGTCCATCAGCTGTTTGGTCACATCAAACAGTTCAGCAAACTGGCTGTTTGATTTCAAATTTACTGAGAAATAGTAATATTCTATAGAAAAAAGGGGCTTTAAAAAAGGGAGTGCTATCTGTTAAGCAAGGTGATATGACCAAGAGAAGAGAACAAACTTTTGAAAACTATTTCAGCCCAACATATTCTATGATTATATCTGTAAATACACTAGTATTTGATGGAGTTTAAAACATGAGATGACTTGCAAAATAAGTCAAAATCACAGTAACAAGTCTGCCTTTGAATGTGTTCCTCTAAAAATAAGAAAACTGTAGTAAAAAACTAATTCAGCGGTCTAGGGGTCACTTTGTTTTGCTGTGCTGCCAGTTCTGGCAGAGGGAGAGAGATGGGTGGTGTTTGCTTGCAGAGAAATGCAGGAGTTGAGGGGTGGAAAAGTGGGAAAGCTGAGGTGGTTCCTTCGCTTGGGTGCTGGGACTGATGGGCTGCTTCCACCCCTGTGAATGTCACGTTGCTGGTTCTCCTGTGGGGGGCAGTCAGAATTGCCCTCAGGCTGTTGGTGCTTTTTGAGGTGCTGTGTGCAGGAGTGCTGGCAAGAACGCTGGTCTGCACCAGGGTCTGTCGGTTGTAACAGTTTTCAGTCTATGCAAAGCCAGGTTTTATTGTAAAGAGTAAGAAGTAGATGCTCAATGTCTGATTTTATGATTATTGTGCAAAAAAAGTCCAAAGACTTGGATGTCTCCAGTGTAAGTTTTTGGGTGGGATAATATGGAGACTACTGTGGGCTAAGTTCCCATGAGTTGCTAAACTTCATTTCTCTGACTTACTATTGAAAAGTGTAGATACTGTCTTAACATCAGGCAGCTTCTCAAGTCATGGCTTTCCATCTCCTTTACCTAAAATTAAATTTACCTAAATTAAATTTATTTCAATTAAATTTATTTATATACACAAGTGCATACATACTTTGTTTGAGAAGTACCTCTATAATACTTTCATGCCTGTGTTTACATTAATAAGATACAGTTCTTTATCCTGGAAGCCATAAATTAATTAGCCTCTGGCACATGGGCATTCAGGGAACATGAATGCTGTGTGCTATTTTGCAGTGTGGTGAAGCTGGCAAGAATAGTGGAAGAACGCTGTTGCTTCCTCATCTGGACTGCACATCTCTTCCTGGTGGTAGTGCAACTCCTGCTTTTGGAACTCCAGCTAGATTTTACTTCTGTCTCTGTGACACTGCTCTATGCTGTGTAGACATATGTTTGTAGCTAGTGGGGAATCAGTCTTCACACCACACTTTCAGTCTGCCTGTAATGGGCATTGGTGGATTGTGTTCCTTGTGTCCTTCTCATAAAAGATGATTTGACCTACCCTACTCACCCTGCATACTAGCAGTTGAGGTGTAGTAAGCTGTGAGGAACAGTCAACTCGGAAGCAACAGAATTAACATCTCTATAGATGTATGGAGGTAGGTGTTGCAGACTGTCTTCCTGGAGCGTCCTATGTGTTGCAATTTTAAACATCAAGCTCTTGTTGAAGTAGCAGGACTCGCACCATAGAGACAAGGTCCTTTGGTGACGTCTCTGCTGTTGACAGAGCACAGGGACTGGGCTTGTGGATAAATCTGTCCGCTGACTCTCTCGCAAATTATCTAGAGAGAAATAATGAAAACATGTTTAACGTTTAATTTCATAGACTCCAGGCAGCAGCCTGTGTGTATGCTTCAAATTACCAACGTTGAACAGGAGTCGCCAGGGTCACAACCTGATCCCAAAGGACACATCAGACTGGCAGAGTTCCCAGTTCTCAGGCTGATGCCAGAGGCTCACAGCTGCTGTATAAGAGTGGGCAGCAGTAGCAAGATAGGGAGGTCTCCCTAGGCTTAAAGAAATATTTAAGCCAGAGTTCAATAAAGATCAGTTCAATAAAAAACACTTCTTCAGCATGATGACCAAGTTTGAGAAGGTTCAAGAATCTGCTGGGACAGGTACTTCAACAGATCGTACCAGTTTTGTTCATTCATTTGAAAGAGTGAAGTTCATGGCAGAAAAACAAAGATTGAAAGGTTTAATAGTGTTGGTGTTATTTTGTTTTGTGTTTTTTGTTTAGTTTCTTTCATGTAAAAAGATCTTTGGATGAAGTTGACCCAGGCAGATTTACTTTAGCTGGTGGATTATCTGCCAAGGACTTTGGTCAAGGTATACAAGTTATTGAAGTAACCTCACAGGAAGAACTGAAGCTTTATGGCAACAGCACTTCATCTGAATAGTGATTTTCTTCACTAATAAAACTTGGTGAGCAGGCAGTGCTGGAGAGGGCTGAGCACCTGAGTAGGCACTGATCAAATTTCAAATGACAAGGAGAAGGTATCATAGCTTCGGAATTTGTGGGCAACTTTGTGCACAGGTCCCTTCTTCTGTGTGGAATTTTCCACAGCAAAGGCTATCTTCTGAGCCCATGCAGGCTCTGTCCCACGAGGTTTACTTTTTAAGCTAACGGTGATAAAGATGGAAGCTGAAGTATGGGGTGTGTTCCCGAGCTTTTGGTCAATCTTGAAGGGGAGTGGAGGCAGACACGTAAGAGTTAAACAGTGGTTTTGGGAGGCCTTGCTGGGGCTGGTGGATCTGGGGATTGGAGTCACCAGCAGTAGCATCAGTATAGAGTCTCGTGAGGTCTCGATGAGAGACTGGAGCCACTGGCTCTATTCAAAATTTGTGAGGGTCCAGAAGAGCTCAGAAACATCCTAGTGTTTAGCAGTTTGTCACTGTGGAAGGTCAGGATGGCAGTCACAGCTCTGTCTTGGATGCCTATACACTACTCCACAGGTGAGACAAGTTGCCATTTGCTGATACCCTAAACTTGGTCCAGCCAAAAGCCAGAATTGGCCATGGCATGGGTATGTGTAATCAAGCAGCTTCTGAGAAGCAATCAAGCCACGGTGGTGTCAGCAGATTCAAGTGCTGAACCTCAGCCTGGGGCTCTCTGGTTGGTCTGGGTTGGCTGCTTAGTCTTCAGAGGTGAGAGTATCCCCCTGAGATAGATTAATGCTGCCTCAATTAGCTCAACAGGCTCTCTCCACTTGGTTGCTGTGTAGATGTAGAACCCAAATGGTGCGTAATTAGCCTGGAGTCTTGGTGGCTTCAAAAAGAATTACATCCCCTGCCACACACCCTATTTATGCTTCATTCTTCTGGTTTTTGGCTTCTTTTCTTGTTTTCACCACTCTAAAGGACTTACTGCAAGAGAAAAAGCTGTAAAATGAAATTAATCAAGCACAAATATGCATTAAAGGCTTAACTGCCTTTAAAAATGGTAATTATGGTTATTATTCAAAAATGTTCTATGTAGGAGTGCTGATGAACCAAAGGACTACTTTACACTAACTCTAAATACTTTCGAATTCCACTGACCAAGTGAGGGAAAGTATAAAAATTCCATTTCCCTTTGCATACATAATTGTAACGCAATCAAGATGTGAAAAACATGTTATTGATCAGCAAGGGGAAGCAGCTTGTGCTGCAGCATTTCACTGATAACTACTTACTCATTTGTATTACTTGCTTTTTAGTTCTTTTCAGTGTTTCATTCCTGAAACAGCAGCAGGTGTTGGCAGAGGATACTCAATGGGAAGTCGTCAGTGCCTGGATGAGGGCCTGTTGTTTCATGCAACAAGATGAAGATAAGATACAGGAAAAGTGCTTTGTTGTATGCATCTGTGTCTACTTACACTATATTTTATTTATGGGGCATTACAGAGGGCTGAGTAAGTTGGAGCAGAGAGATTTCAGTTTGGTCCTGCAGTCTCTGGTCTGCCTTGAGAAGCAGGGGAGAAAGAGCAGCTGGGTATTGCCATTACTACTGCTGCAAACACTTTAACCCCTAATCACAGGTAACCCTTAAGGGATGCTGCTGAATCTGCTGGCATCTTCATCTAATTATGTTGTGTTACCTGTATTTCTTGTGTGCCTATAAGTAGTTTATGTTAGGCTATTTAAGATAATTAACTTGCTTTAGTGCATATTTATACAACCTGTTTCAGTTACAAGCTTTCTGTCTTAAAGGTACTCCTCTCAAGCAGGAAGTTCACATTTTCAATATTGGTTTTGGCTATTGGGGAATTTTCTCAGTCTACTTGTGTGTTACCTAATTGCTTACTATAGAGACAAAATCATCATTTCACTTTTGAGTGTCAATGAGACATCAACAGCCATTTAATGTATGAGAATATACTGAAATGGAGGGAAAGGCCTTTGGTAAGTTGCTTCATTAGGCCTTAATGTGTTATTTGGCTACTTCCATAACCTGTAAGTGTACTGTGATATTAGTCTATAGTTGTGGTATCAAAACACATGACATTTCCACATTTTGGATGTATTACAGCAGCAATAAAAGACTTGTCAGACAGTTGGAAGTTGGCACAATACCTACAACTACTGCTCTTAAAAAGATTGTCTTTCTGGAATAAATGATGGTGGGTGTTAAACATTGTTGATACTTTCACCATTATGGGGAACAACAGAAAGAGAGCTTGCAACAGTGGTGTTACCTGGCATCAGAATGGCAGGACTGGATAAGAATGTGGTTAGTTGCGAAGTTCAAGAGCAGAGTTGGTTCTAAGGGTAGGCAAGGTTGTTGTCCAAAATGGACATGCTGGCCATGTGGCTGTGACTTTGCTGCCTGTGTTGCTTAGGAGGAAGCCTCACTTGCTGTTGCTACCATTTATGGCTGGGGGACACACTTTTGTTTCTGCAGGGAAACAGTTGTTATGCAGGGAGTTGCTCACCCCTGGCTCTGCAGAGAAAGTAGCGATCATCATGTGGGGCCAGCAGGGAGAGGAAGGGTTAAAACTTACTTTGATTTCAGTTTAGGATATCACTTCAGCAAGACTAGAAATCACTAGTCTTTGATTTTTTGGACCTATTTATGGAAAACCTTTCTGCCTTCAGTATGGCAAGCCTGTGCGATTGACTTACAGTTAGTTTAGTTTTCAGAAAAATAAATTGAGAAATGTACTCAATGTGGTCAGACCACACCTTGAGTAGTGTGTTCAGTTTTGGTCCCCAATATTCAAAAAAATGCGTGCGGGCTGGAAAGGGTCCGGAGAAGGGCCACGAGGATGATCAGAGGACTATGCCATATGAAGAAAGGCTGAGAGAGCTGAGTTTCTTCAGCCTTGAGAAGAGAAGGCTCAGGGAGACCTTATTTACCATGTACCAGTACATAAAGGGGTGGCTACCAAGAAGATGGAGACTCCCATTTTACAAAGAGTTGCAGGGATGAGACAAGAGGTAATGGGTACAAGTTGCTCCTGGGGAGATTCCAGTCGGACTCCAGAGGAAAACTTTTTCATCATGAGAGCAATTACACATTGGAATAGTCTTCCAAGGGAAGTGGTGAATTCCTTAACTATAGATGATTTCAAGGCTCAGCTTGACAGGCTTCTGGGACATCTCATTTAAACTCTATATCTTTACCTTAAAGGGTTGAACCAGATGATCCTTGAGTCCTTTCCAACCTGATATTCTATGATTTTTTTCCTATTTTGAGGGGAGAGTGCTATAATAACAAAAATATCTTTACTTGGAAGCAACCAGCAACTATAATAATAATAATCAGAGTAGAATATTGCCTGGAAAAACTCGCATGTTTTCCAAAAGCATTTTTTAAAAAAAAAAAATTAAATAGACTGGATTAAGACTTTCAGGTAGATCCAGGTTGTGTATTGTAGTGAGATTAAAAACTCAGACGTAGAAGGATCTTGTCTACCTTTACATTATGCAGGCTTGGTAGCATCGACACTACACACCCATTTTGTCAGCATGTGGCATGTCTGTCTTGGCCCACTCAAGCTGGTCCGTCAGTCTAACACATGAGCGAGCTGGCAGAGCCTAGTTTGGTCCTGCACCTTCGCTTCACCCTTTCCTCTGCCATGAACATCCAGAGTTTCTTTTGGGGTGGTGTCGTGCCAAAGAATCAGAGGAACAGTTTTGGTTATTGAAGTCTTATTTGCCATCCATACTAAGTTAAGAGACTGCATGAAAACACCTGTAGTTGAGTTTTCTGTCCATGAGCATGCCCTTCGAGTCAAAGGACGTAAAATCACTACAGTGGCGGAGCCTGAATAGTGATTTAGCTGACCAGGCATAGGTGTCTGTTGCAGGGGAGGTGAGTTTCTCCCTAGGATCCCCTGACTGTACCAGCTAGATCTTATGTTTACTTGTCTCTACCTGGAGCTGAGTCATACTTACAGTCTGGTACGAGGAGTAAATGATTTATAAGGGAAGAATAGTTTTACTCTGCTATAACTTCTAAAGTATTCATTTTAAATGAAATTGATTGGTTTTTTTCCTGTTCATCCACTCTTGCTTTTTAACAGACTGCCCTTTACTGAGCAGTCTGAGATAAATGTGATGGAGAGGGAGAAAAGACTTTTGTTAAATCTTTAGAAGGAAACAAAAAAATCTCAATCAAAACGTAGAATACAACCAGTCAGCCAAGAAAGTCACTGTTGCATCTGAGGGCTACCTGGAGTGTCCAGCTGACACTGGCTGCCCATGTTCTTACAAGTGATGAGAAAGCCAGCCTCAGTATTGAATAGAAAAAGAAAATGTTACAGAACTGATAGGCTCAGTTGATTGTCCTGTTCTAGGCGCTGTGTGTTTATAACTTTCTGTGCTAAAATGTGTGTCAAAGCATGGAGAAGGAAGGCTTTTTCCCAAACACTTGGGGTACATTTTCCTTGATAATTTTGGAGCTTTTGGTCTTCTCCGGCCCTATGAGTGTCTGTTGTCTTTTCAGAGGAATGGGATCCACAATGAGTCCTCCATTTTGATTTTCTGTAATATTTTTAACCAATGCCTTGTAAAAGGGATTGATACTCTGGCCCTGTATGTTTGTGCCTTATTTGCTAAAGAATAAATCCTGTTTTTTAATAGGAAAAGTAGATTTATTATCTTCATACTATGCACAAAGCACAAGCTCTTAGGCTTTAGTGTGAAGTTGACTCTCAAATTCCTTGCCAGATGTAGCATTTAATGTTCAAAGAAGCTTTGACCAAGAGTCTGCACTTTTGATGTCTGTTTTATCCAGATAGAACTGAAACCTTTGAATGTTTTCTTTAATCACGTCGTTCTTTGATCAGTGGCACAAGTAGTTGTGGAAATTTATGTCTGTTCAGGTGTTGTGTGCTTAGATTACGAGGCAACGAGGGATTTCGACAGGTTTGGTTAAGCATTTAAAGCTTGGAGTGAGCATCAAAACCAACCCCTCGAGGGTCTGTCTTCCTGCCTAAACATCTGTGATGTGTGATTTCCGTTGTCATCTAAAGTGCAATGAAGAGCGAGGGAAAACGGATACTTAGCGTTCGAGGTATGCCGAGATCATTTGTTTCATGTGGGTCGTGGTCTAAGACTTTGAGAAGGATGACATGGAGTTGTCTGATATAAGACCCGCTGCTGCCTTAAATTTTTGTAGCTTCACTGATGTTGATGGAACTAGGACAACATAGATCTACCGAGATTTTGCCTGGATTTGGCTTGCAAATTTGCCAGAGATAGTAGGGAGAGATTGTGCAAAAGATGTCTCTGTTGGATGTGGCCTCTGCACAGTTTTCTGTAAGTCTGCACTTAGGTCTGTGTATTTTGGGATCCAACTGCCCCAGTGACAGAACTGAGCATGTGTTTGGAGGGTGTCACTGTTCTTATGGGGCTTACGGGTGCTGCTGGGGTATAGGAAACCGGCCCGTGAGAGAGACCAATGCATGTGCAAGTTTTGCCCAATCTGGAGTGTGCTTTTCTGAGCAGGTCCTGGAAACAACTGAAGCCCCTGTTGAGTATTTGTAGGTGGTTTTGTGGAAGCACGGACAGAAGGGAACTCAACTGGTGGACAAAATGAAGGGAAACGTAACCCTCATTTTTAAAAAAACGGGAAGCAAAGAAAACCCAGGGACCAGTCAGCCTCATCTCTGTGCCAGGTAAAATCATGGAGCAGATCCTCCTGGTGGCTGTACTAGGGCACATGAAAAATAGCGAGGTGATCAGTGACAGCCAACAGGGCTTCACTAGGGGCAAAAGTTATGCCTGACTAATTTAGTGGCCTTCTATGACAAAGCTACAGCGCTGGTTGACATGGGAAAAGCAACGGATGTCGTTTTCCTGGACTTGTGCAAGGTGTTTGACACTGTCCCACACGACGTTGTTGTCTCTAAAATGGAGAGATACAGATTTGG
>NW_009711167.1:0-18891 GCF_000703405.1 Apaloderma vittatum | reverse complement strand
ATTCTGTGATTCTGTGATTCTGTGATATTTAAAATGAGATACAACTTTCACAGAGCTGTTGCAGTCCATATATAAAATAAATTATTTAGTAATTTAAAAATCTAATATGTCATAGACATTGTAAAACATCTTCTACTGAAACTTCTTTGGGAGGAGATATAGCCTAATAGCCCATTACAATATAAATTAATAATTTTCATTAGTTTTTATTAAAAGGAAAATTAATAATTTCATTGTTTAGCTGCTTAATTTAATATCCTTCAATATATTTCTAGCTAATACTGCCAAAATCTGTTTTTTCAGCTTTAGCAAGTGAATAAAATCAGGGAAAGCATCAAGAAGTTGTGTTTCAATTATTTTGTGAATTGCAAAATTGACACAGTTTCAATGATAATAAGTAGTTCAAGAAATATATATATGCCAGCTCAAAACATTTATTTTTATGTGTGGGTTTTTTTTTTCTATTTCACCTCACCTTTTCTTTAAAATTGAAGAAGGGAGATACTATTTATGTTTTTTTTAATCATAATAAATACTTGTAATTTATAACATTTATGGGACCTGTAGATTGCATGAGTCTGGATGCAAAAGAGCCTTCCTTCTAATAATAGAGCTTTGGACATGGATCTTAGCCTGATATTCATTTAATTTTCTGTCACTGAGCAAAAGCGCTGTCAGGGATAAAGATAAAATTTTCTCAGTATCTGCCAACAGATTCTACAGCAATTTAAAGGTATGGTTAAGAAAAGGAAAGCTTGACCTGTGCAAGAGGAGTAAGATATCCTCCAGAATTGTATGAAATTTCTTTTATTACATCTCTCCTCCTCTGCTTTTTGCAGCATTCAGGCAGAGTGTAGTACAGGAAAGACTGAGTAAAGATCTCCCAGAGCAGAAATGTGTACAGTGGTGATCCAAAATGGAAAAAGCAAATGTGACTCCAGGGAGCTACCATTTCTATTCCTCAATTTGCAAACATTTACTTACAAATTAAAATTAAAGTATTTATATGCAGAAATTTGCAAATGACATACTAATCCACAAACTAAAATATTGCCACAATATTTTAATGTTATTTACTTTTTCTAACTATTTCATTGGGTCAGAGAGAGAAAAAAAGAGAGAGTACTATAGCTGTGTAGTGAGATTCATCTCCATTAATTTTGTGTGTGCATTTCCTTGTTTCCCTGAACAGCTGCTTCCTTTGCATGATAGCTCCTGTGATTCCATGTGAGGTCCTCAATTCTTTCTATGTATTGTCTTCAGATTTTAGATATTTTAATCAAGGCTAATTTTAATATTGGATGTTTAAGTAACAGACATAGCAATGCTGTGACGCTGAAGTCCTTTGTGGATGAAGATATTAGATACTTAGGAGTAAATCAGTAAAAAAAGTGTATAAAACAGATAGAAATATAGATATATTATGTGTATAGTTAGCTAGTCAAAATCAGGAATTTTTATTAATACATGTTCAAACTACTTGTCCAATGTCATAGAATCATCCTTAAAGCTGATAATTTGGTGAACATGAGAATTTACCAAAGTATTACCAAAAAATCTATCTGGACTTTTGTAAAACATTTGACACTGTCTCGCACAACATCTTGGTTTCTAAATGGAAAGATATGGGTTTGATGGGTGGACCACTCGATGGATATGGAATTGGCTAGATAGTCGCATTCAAAGAGTTTTAATCAACAGCTCAATGTTGACTGGTGACAAGTAGCGTCCCATAAAGATTGTTACTTGGACCAATGCTGTTTAACATCCTTGTCGATGACATGGACAGTGGGATGGAGTGCACCCTCAGCAAGTTTGCCGATAACACCAAACTCTGTGGATTGGTAGACACACTGGAGGAAAAGGATGCCATCCAGAGGGACTTCGAGATGCTTGAAAGTTGGGCCCATGGGCCAACCTCATGAAGTTCAACAAGGCCAAGTGTAAAGTCCTGCACCTAGATCAAGGCAATCCCAAGCACAAATACAGGCTGGACAGAGAGAAGACTGGGAGCAGCCCTGAGGAGAAGGACTTGGGGATGTTAGTTGACAAGAAGTTCAACCTGAGCCAGCAGCATGCACTTGCTTGCTTTCCAAAAAGTGAACCGTGTCCTGGGCTGCATTAAAAGGAGTGTGACCAGCAGGTTGAAAGAGGTGATTCTCCCTCTCTACTCTACTCTGGTGAGACCCTGCCTGGAATACTGCATCCAGTTCTGGAGTCCACAGTCCAAAAAAGACATGGATCTGCTGGAGTGGGTCCAGAGGAGGGCCACAAAGATGATGGGAGGGTTGGAGAACCTCTGTTATGAAGAAAGGTTGAGGGATCTGGGGTTATTCAGCTTACAGAAAAGAAGGCTCTGGGGTGAATTAATAGCGGTATTCCAATACATGAAAGGGGTCTACAGGAAAGCTGGTGAAGGGATTTTTACAAGGGCTTTTATTGATAGGACAAGGGGCAACGACCTGAAACTGCAAGAGGATATATTTAGATTAGATATAAGGAAGAAATTCTTCACCGTGAGAGTAGTGAAGCACAGGAACAGGTTGCCCAAGGAAGTGGTAGATGTCTCATCCCTGGAAGTGTTCAAGGCCAGGTTAGATGGGGCTCTGAGCAAACTAGGGGAGAGGTTTCCCTGCCCACAGCAGGGGGATTGGAATTAGATGGTCTTCAAAGTCCCTTCTAACCTTAACCATTCTATGATTTTATGATAATACTGCTTGGGCCTCAGTTATTTTAATTAAATGACATGACACTGGAAATATTTTAGCAAATTATATTCATAGATTTTATTTACAGCATTCTTATATGAAATACGATTTATGTAATTCCAGCATTAGTAACAGTAATAAATATTACAGATAATATTGGTTAAAGTAATAATACAACTGAGTACTATGTAAAAGTTATAATTATCATTAAAGATTATTTAAATGAATCTTCAAGTTCCTCCTCCAACTAACACGTGGCATGTTTTTCTACTTATTTTAAAGGAAAATATTCTAAGACACAAACCAGTTCTTGTATTACCCTCTACTTTACTCTGTGGAAAACATCAACCTGAGAAATCTACTTTTTCTTCCCTTCCTCATAAAGTGATGAATTATCTCTACTTAAAAACTCATATTCTTCTGAAAAGCATTGTATTTTCTTAAATATTACTGAAATACAGACATGAGATAATTAGTCAGGTAGTTACTAGGCTCTATTGGTAAAATAGTTATATTGCTCCTAGTAGGTGCCTCTCCATCTATACTTATTTAAATTGCCAGAGATATGGACATCTTTGCAGATCTCTAACTCACAGACCTCAGTGAAAAACACTTATTTTTCTATGCTGGAGAACTATTTACCATGAACACCATTTTAATATGCTGGTAATATCAAAGTAGAATCCCTGGTGTGACTGAAGTTGTGCTCTAGTGACAGCTGTGCGACAAGCAATAATTGAACATATTTAAAAATCCACCAGAATGTACCGAACAGATTTCAATGTCTGCTTTGTTTAAGGTCCACTGAGTTATGAAATGGTTGTTTCATTCACACAGATGTTAATATCTCCAGGCTCTTCTCTGTTGTTCCTCATTTACATATTTGCAGTAAGTTTGCTGCTCATGAAGTCAGACACAACTACTTGTCACTACTCACTGTTAGAGTAATGCATGTTCCAGACTAAATACGAGAAACTACAATTACACCTCATTAAGATTTAAGGAGAAAAATAATAAGAAACATACCAACAGGTGCTTAGTCACCAGTGCTTCATTAGTTTTGTTTCTGTTTAAATACCTGTCTCTGATGAATATAAATTACTTAGGGAAAACAATATAGTTTTGTGTCTGTTTAAGCTCCTCTCTTTGTCTCTTCATCTATGAACACATTCTAAAGTAATGATCCAACAAGATATTGGAGTTTTATATGGTTATTAAACGCTATACTTGGTCTTTTTATTACAAAAATTGAAGTTTCATTTAATTCTATCTGTTCTTTGAGAATCACAATATGATTTTGAGTACTCCAGAAAACTTATTTCAATGAACAAAAAGTACAAATAAATTAACTGGTAAATAATAAAATGCAACAAATGTAATTATTCATTTCTTAAGCTGCACATAGCAAATTCTGATATCAGTGACCATTTCTGAAGTAAATTCTGTATCAAGATGTGAAATTGTCACATGTTTACAGAGAAAAAAATAATTATTTGCCTTTACGTAATAGAAAAAAATCATATTAACCTTGTCAAGTATGTTTTAATAGCATTAAAATATCAAAAACCTCAATATGTATTACGGCTGTAACAGTAGTGTAACAGCTAAAACCAAGATCTGGTTTTAAGAGTGTAATTCTTTATACATCCTTAAGTCACAGTTATTGTAATAACTTTTTTTCTTTGGTTTTTGAAAATTCTTGATATTGTTATAAATTTTAATCTAAAATGATTGTAGTAACACCATACAAGATCTCAGCAAGTTTATATTTATTTTGTCAGGCTAATGGTAGACTAAAATGTATGGTGAGTTGACACTGTCTGACTTCCAGCCACCCATGCAGCTGCCCTCCCGCTCAGGACAGCAGGAGAAAAGAAGATGAAGAACCTTGTGTGTTGAGTTAAAGACAGGGAGATCAGTTAGCAATTACGATTGCAGGCAGAATGGGCTTGACTTGAGGACAATGAATTTAATTTACTGCCACATAAAATAGACTTCGTTAAATGGAAATAAAAACAAATATCAGAATATCTCATGCCTTCCCTCCTCCCCCCACCTCTTTTTTCCCCAGGCTCAATATCACTCCTTCATTATGGATTCCTCAGCTTCCTCCTCATCTCTGAGCATTATAAGTGTTGTGGGCAATAGGGGGTTGTGGTCAGTCCATAAGAGTTCATCTCTTCTGCTCCACTCCTTCCTTATCACAGTTTTTCCTTGCTCCACTCATTGTAATTTCTTCTCACAGGCTGCAGTCTTTCAGGAAATATTCCTCTCTTCTGAGGTGGGTTCTCCCCAGACTTATTCACGGGTGCCATGACCGCAACACTCTGCTGCCAACACTTTGTCACCTCTACCCAACACATCCTACTGTATTGCATATTCCAAAATTATTTTCTCAGAGGCATTTACTTTAAAACTTATTCTATCTGTAAAGGAAAATATATGAAGCAATATAGACCCAGTATTTCACTACTTATAGATGAAGGCTGAGATGACAGCCCACTAAGGACACATTTTTCCCTCCAGTGAAAAGTTGGGGCACTGGCTATAATGAAATGGATAAGGTTAATTGCCAATTACATAGTAAGAGTTTAAAGGGGCTTCTATTAAAAAAAAACCCCATATTTGTTAACCTCATAAAATTACAGTTGTTGACATTATTTTGCTCACAGCATGGGTGACAGTTGTGCCCAGCTTTCTAAGGGTAAGGGAATTCCCACAACTTGAAGCACTGAATATTCTGAAATTCTGGACTTTCTGAAAGAGTTTTGCAGGTTTTTTGCTTGGAAATTTCTTGGTTTGGTTTGGTTTGGTTTGGTTTTATGGGGAAGCTTGGGGAATCTGGCTGTTATGAGAGGGAATCTGAAATGATTTCTGTTTTAACTTAATTCTAAAATATTACAGGGAATTACTATAAAAGATAGATCAGCAGATTGCATGAGGAGTCCGTTGCTACTTTTACCTGAGAATGTAGAAATAATAGGTTATGAAGCCTAGCAACCTTCAGGTAAGGCATGGATCCTCTTGCAGTCCTCTAGTATTATAGCAGCCTTCCCCATAGAGAAATTTTGAATATCTGTGACGTAAACAACACTAAGTTCTTATGTTACCATATTTAAATAACTGAATAAAGCCTATCATGTTTTTCTTTACTTGCATTACTCAATGCCCTGGTTTGAGCTAAACAGAACCAATCCAGCTGGCTCAAACTTAACCCTTGACACTTGTTCCTTTGGATAGTCTAATTTAGTTAAATTCATGGTCTTCTGAACAGAGGTGTGGAATAACATATTATTATGAATTTTTAAGGAAGAGCTCTTGAATTTATCCAAGTGCCATTGTTGTTAAAAACTGCAGCAATCACAATGGACAGTAGAGAAACTCCATATACCTTACAATTATTAGTGATCATCAGTGATTCAAGCCTTACTTTAACATTTTCTGATGAAAATAAACAAACAAACAAATCATAACAAAATAATGAAGAATTATTCCTCACTAATTTCCTTCAAAGTGAAATGGAGGCAAGGAAAACTTGAAGAGAATGGGAGATATCAGAAGAATACACAGCCTAGTCCAGTAAATAAGATTAAAACAGATAAACTTATTTTTTTTAAGCCAGGAAACAATGACTGTTAACCCTGTAAAATCTTGAACTCTTAACAATTTCATGGTTTTCCCTTTGAATAACAAAAAAATCCTTCATATCTTATATTGAGGTTCATTGGAGGACATTCCATTTTCCATCTAGTCAGTGACATTTATTTGGCTACAACATTCTGGCTCCCACACTTTTTATAGCATTCTTATGAATATGATCCAAAAGCCAAAAGATGTATTTTCCTAGCCATCTTCATGACTTGAATACACATGAAACACCTAGAGGTGAAAAATGTTGTGTCCTTCCATTCTCCACTATGACCAGTACATTATTTTGAGAGATGTGAGGGGTTTTTTTTTTGTTTTATTTTCTGAGGTTTTATTTTATTCCGTGGTTTTAACTATGTTTTTCCTAATGATAACTGTCTAACATCAGCTCTATAGAATGGTGCGTGTGGGGATCTCAATGTAATATTATTTGGTACTATGAACATCCCCTAACCAATTTGGATTTACTTCTTTACCCTGTCTTCTTAAGGGCCAATCACAATTTATCAGATTGATTCATTGCCCTCATCCTTCACTGTCTCTCAATAATGGCACCCACATAATCCAATATATTTTTCTGATTGCTTGAGTTCACATCACTTTAAACTGCTAACACATTTTTTTTCTGCTGGAAAGCATGTGAAACCACTAGAGAGAACAGGCTCCTTAAAGAACTGCAAAAAATAAAGTTGCAGCAAAGTTGCTTGCTTCAGTTAAACTACTGGCAGAGTTTAAAATAAAATCAATCGAGCAAATCAGAAAGTGCTATTAACCACATCAAGTCTAAACCATTCTAGTCAGGGTAACTTCCCTGTCCCTCATATAGGTACCTTGGATTAAAATGATGAAAGGTCAAATTCCACTTCCAATTAAACCACAGGATTAAATATAGTCTCACTTGTGTTTTTTTGAGTTGTATGTGTGTAGGTGTAAACACAAATTGTCTTACAGTATTAAAAACCAACAAAGATGCTTCTTTGGTATGCATGCAGTATAAATATTAAATCTAAAAACTAAAGGTTTAATAAAGTGCATGAATAAATTTTGAAATAGAGCATTTATTGTAGAGTTTAAAAATGGGCAGAATGTTTTATTGTAGTAGCTGTCAGTCTGCTAAAGTTTGAGAAGTTTTATGGAAATAATTGACAGTGAAATTACTGCTTTTTTGGATTTTCATGTAGTATAGCAATTAGGTTAAGTAGTTACAATGCTATCTACAATAAGATTCCACAGTGGAAAATGACGGACATTCTCAGGAAAACATTTCTATTACTGCTACTTCCTTAAGGCTTCACTGGGACCAACAAAAACATGGATAATTATTAGCTAGTACATGTCTGATATCTTGTTAGTATCTATAACATTCATTTCAGGAATAAATTTATTTATTACTATGAATTTAGTACTGTAAATGTATTTATTATTATAAACTACAAATACCAAATGTAATATTGTTATAAATAGAAAGTGGAAAACATTGTACGTGTTAAAAAAACAACTCCATCTCACCTCCCTGCTTTTTTTGTTGCTTTTTGTCATGGGTTTGAGTCTGGAGAGGTTTCTGGGAAGCGAGTGTGGAGCTGTGTAGGGTGGCTTGTGCAAAACTTCGAGAGCCTCCCACACCCTCAGGTACGAGCTGGACCTGTGTCTGGTCAGGGCCAGGCCAATCAGCACATCCACAATCAAGGTATTTAAGAGGTGACCTCATTGTTCTCTCTCTTTTTTGTTTTTGTCTTGTCTTGATCTGTCTGTGTTGGGCTGGGTTTTTTTTCCTTCTGGAGGAGGCTTTGGTGAGAGAACAAAGGAATATAGCCCTGAAAAGAAAGACGGGGACAAGGGTCCTGGAGGAGAAGGACAAGAAGAAGGCTGCTGGAGCAGAGACTGTGAAGCCTCGTGGTGGTGGAGATGGCAGGAAGGTGATTGCCTGCCAGATAAGTGGATCAATGGTCGCAAGAGTGTCCAAGTTGCGTCAGTACATGCAGAACCCCTTGCGAAAGGGGAGAATGACCAAATATTGGGGGGAGGATGTTCTCAAAGTGATCCATGGCCCTGATGGACTCACAAGGAGGAAGAAGATTGCCTCTTGTGAGGTGGGCACCATGTGGCATGAAGGAGAGACTGCGAGGAGCTCTCTTTCTCAAGGACAAGCTCCTAAGGACAATGATTAACAGCCAGATGGACTGCATCTCCCACTCCCTGTCCCCCCTTGTACTGATGAGGGAGGAAGAGGTAGCCTGGAGGATGAGAGGGAGAGGAGTGTATTTAAGATTGAGTTGCGTTTATTTGTATATTCCTCTCACTACTCTGTTTCCATAAATGATGATGGTAAATTAATTTTTTTTTTTTTCTCCCCAAGTATTTCTGTTTTTTTCATCCATCATCTTAAATGATACATTATTACCATCCCTGTCCTTAATCTCAATCTTTGAGCCTTTTTAGGATTAGTTTGCTCCCTCCACATCCCTGTGGAGACAGGAGGTGGAGGGAGGAGACAGCTGGAGACTGCGTGGTTCCTTATTGCCATCCTGGACAACTGGCTTGAACCACAACACTTTCTTACTCCCTCTTGAACACTGGGAAGAAATTATTATCTTTCAAGTGAGATTTATCCCATCTTGAAAAGGAATCTTAATATGATGTTATTTTAAAAATAACCAAACTTTTGATTGGAATTAATTTAGTCACTCAGATAAAATTTAAAAAACCCCTTATTTTCGGGTAGCTAAAGCCAAGAATGAGGAATCTTAGTCTTTAATTGTAGTTCTTTTGAAATCAAGGACATATCTCTTTAATAAGGAAACAAGCTAGCACATACAGCCCACTCCTCAATCTAAGAGTTTAAGAAAATTCGTCAGGTAGAAGTTATCTGACTAATTTGGTTTATTATTTTCATATTTCTGTCTTTTGAAATTCTTCTGAACAAATATGAGTAATGACTTTAGCTGTTCACAGAATCACAGGATCACAGAATCACAGAATTATTGGGGCTGGAAAAGACCTCTGAGATCGAGTCCAGCTTACGTCTCAACACCATCACATTGGCTAGACCATGGCACTAGGTGCTACATCCAACCTCTCCTTAAACATCTCCAGGGACGGTGACTCCACCACTTCCCTGGGCAGTGCATTCCAATGCCTGATCACCTCTCCATGAGGAAGTGTTTCCTGATATTCAACCTAAACCTTCTCTGACATGGCTTCAGGCCGAGCCCTCTTGTCCTGTCACTGGTTGCCCGGGAGAAGAGCCTGACCCCCATCTGACTACAATCTCCCTTCAGGCAGTTGTAGAGAGTGATAAGGACCCCCTGAGTCTCCTCTTCTCCAGGCTAAACTCCCCCAGCTCCCTCAGCCTCTCCTCACAGGACTTTCCCTCCAGTCCCTTCCCCAGCCTCGTTGCTCAACTCTGAACCTGCTCCAGCACCTCAATATCTTTCTTGCAGTGAGGGGCCCAGCCCTGCACACAGGGCTCGAGGTGAGGCCTCTCCAGTGCTCAGCACAGGGGCAGAATCACATCCCTGCTCCTGCCGGCCACACTGTTCCTGTCACAAGCCAGGATGCCATTGGTCTTCCAGGTTACCTGTGCACACAGCTATAGCTATTCTCCATTAGCAAACTATTTTCTGTCATTTGCTTTATTGAGCATTACTATTCCCTTTCTTATTTGTTTTCACTGTTTGAAGATATTTGCAAAATTCTTTCAGTCATACTTATTAGGTTTTTTATCTACCAACAAGACACTAGATATTCTAATGACTGTGCAGGTTTAAGAACCATCAGTGGTGGATGGAGCGAAAGTTCCATATTTTATCCCACACAATATCAGTGCTGAGTGCTGACTTTTTTTTCTATGGCCCACCGGCAGCTGCTAAATGTAGTGATGCATAATAAATTGTCCCCTCTGGATAACACTAGTGTTGTTGCCAGCAGATTTTTGTTGTAGTTGTTGTTGAGTTTATTTCTTTTACTTAAAATCATTCTTCATATATTTTAAAGAAGGTTCTCCTAACTTAAGACAAATGTATAATTTTCCTTTATGCAAGTTTCACATTGCCTTAAAATTTCTGATAGGTAGGTCAATCAAACTGTGTCTATATTGCCAATAGCAAACTAAAGAAAAGAGTTTAAGTGAGTAGATGTGCTGGCAGTTCATCTTGCCTTCTGTCTTCTGGAATGTAAAAATAAGATCTCCAGTGCAAGTAGTCTGCAAGATTGTTTTTCTCTCTCATGTATGGAAATAGACTTCTTCACAGGGCAATTCACTTATATGTATGACATCAGTCTTTAAAGGAGATGAACTGTCCCCCAGAAATACCTATTTTTTCATGAATTGTAAAGAGAGTTTAGATGACTAGTTTACCCTGAACACTTTTAGCTAGCAGAAGTTAGATGAAGTGAATTCAGGACATAACATTTAACTGAAATACAAAATCATTACTTGTGATGTTTTAATATTAGCTTCATGAGAAAGATTATAATCTCAACAATTTTAATAAAATGTGCAATAAATGCAAATTAAATTCAAGTATTTTGCCTTCATCTGTCCATATGATGCTATCTGATGCCAGTCGAGATATCAGATGATGTCTGAGACATATGTGGAGTCTGAGAAATTAGACATAGTAGATAGAGGAAATCTACATCTGTCTAAGCTGATAGCTAGAGGCCACCTAGAATACAATACAACATTTCAAATGGCAATAGTACACTTACGTTTGCACGACTGAAATGCAGCCACTAATAAGCCCCGGACTCCAATACACTGTAAAGCAAACAAGCCCTGTGGCTAACCTAGGACTCTGCCAATTAAAAACTCAACAACTTTAACTATAAATGCAGTTTAACAGACTCCAATCAAAGCTATTATTATCTAGAGACCCTTAAGGTATAGACTGGGCTCCAAAAAATGGGCATGGAGTTGACCCTAATCAACAGTCATACACCTACACAGATGCTAATTCACTCCCCTCCCTCATTAAACACGGAGAAAACTGAAGGAAGATGGACAAACACATAGACTGAGATAACAGATGTTTAACAGTTAAAGCAAAAGCTACATGCACAAACAAATTTAAAAAAACAAATGTTTGAAAATAATTTGTTCTCGTTGATAGGCAGATGTATAACAACATTTTGGAAGGCATGGCAGCACGTGTAACAGTTTATTGGGAAGACAGACAACATAACCACTAATGTCTCTATTTCTTGCTCCTTTCCTTGAATTTTTATTGCTAAATATGACATTGTATCTCTTAGATAAATTTAGATCAGCACCAAGCAGTGTTCCTCTAACCTTCTTGCCCATCTACAGCCTACTCATTGTGCTGCACAGAATGGGAAGAGAAAGGCTTGACAAAGTGTGAGCACTGTTTAGTAAGAAAGGACATAGCAAGGAGATCCTGCTGAAGAAGGGTCAGCCAGATCAGGTTGCCTAGGACTGTGGCAACTGTTGGGTTTTGAATATCCGCACAGATCAAGATTTTACAGCCTCCCTGCACAACCTATTCCACTATTTGACGACTCACAGAGTAAAAAAGTATTTTCTCATGTTCAGATAGAATTTCATGTGTTTTGTGACTGTTGTCTCTTTCCTAGTAGTGAACACTGCTAAGAAAAAGTCTAGGTCCTCCTTTTTCATTCCCTCTCATCAAGTGCTGAATACGTAGATAAAATCCCTGCGGAGACTTCTCCAGACCAGAGTCCAAGTTCTTTCAGCCTTTGCTTATTGTACCCCATCATCCAGGTCTTTAATGAAGATGTCAGATAATATTTACTTCAGTAATGATCCTTTATAATCAGCTGCCAGATACCCTTGGCACAGTTAACTATAGCCCTTTCAGGTAAAAAATCTATATTCCACTTTTAGCTTTCAGGTCTGTACTCCGACACTTGGACTGTAAGAACAGTGGTGGTTGACTGTAACAAAGTCCTTGACAAGGTCAAGGTATATGTGAGTCATTTCTCTCTTCCTGTCCAAAAGACCAATTATTTCTTGGCCATAGATAATTACCTTTTAAATTTTTTTCCTGTTCCAGGAAATGGCTTCTGTAATCACAGAGCAGCTCAGATTGAAAAAGACCTTGAAAGATCATCTGGTCCAACCTTTCATAGAAAAGGGAGTCTAGATGAGATTACCTAGCGCTCTGTCTCATCACCTCTTGAAAATCTACAGCAAGAGACTGTAGAGGAGTCTCTGTAGTTAGATCTTTTCTTCCTCTCCTCTCCTCTCCTCTCCTCTCCTCTCCTCTCCTCTCCTCTCCTCAGAAAAGTCCTAACTTTTTCAGTTTTTCCTGATAGAACAGGTTCTCTAGCCCTTTATCTTCTCTCCCTCTCCTCTCCTCTCCTCTCCTCTCCTCTCCTCTCCTCTCCTCTCCTCAGAAAAGTCCTAACTTTTTCAGTTTTTCCTGATAGAACAGGTTCTCTAGCCCTTTAGACATCTTTGTGGACCTTCTTTGAATCCTTTCCAGTCTGTCCCCATCTTTTTTGTATTGTGGGGACCAGAAGTGGATGCAGTACTCCAGGTGGACTTCCAGAGTGGAAAGATCATGTGTCTATCTCTGCTAGTACCGTCCCTGTGGGTGCAGTCCAGAAAGAGATTTGCTTTTGTTTCTAGTGATGCACTGCTGACTTGTGTTCAGCTTGTCCTACAGGACTCCCAGAAGGGCTGTCCACAGCCATACACATCCCAGCTTTTACTGGGCTCTTTGGTTATGCCATCCCAGGTGCAGAACACAATACTTTGTTAAATTGTATATTGTTTTTGCTATCCTACTCCTCCAGCTTTGTCCATACCTCTCTTTATATTATCTCTCCCTTCTGGCATGTCGACCTCACCACCTAGTTTAGTGCCATCAAACTTAGTGAGAGCATTTTAGATCCTATCATCTAGATAATTTATGAAGATGTTTAGCAGCATGATGTCCAGCAACAAATTACCATATAAGTGTGAATTGCTAGCCAATTTTCCACCCATCTCACAGATCACCCCAAATAGATTCTATGAACAGAATAAACAAAAATTATTTCAATAAGACAAATATAAACTGAATTAAATAAGAATATGATGAAATTGAAACTAATTTAAATTAATAAAATACATAAAGATAATTCTCTGTATTTTTCTTACTTTTTCATTCTCTTCTTTCCATCATCCCAGACATTTACATAAGTATGTAATTTTAAGCCATCCAGTGAGTCACATAGATTGACCTTTTAATTGCTACCATTTATCTCAAAATTAGTTTTGTTAAGACCAAAGTATAGTTTTATAATTCACCGATGTGGAGTACTAAAGACTTCATACTGGCTCAATTTTGGCAATTAAATGGATTTGCTTTTGCTGTGTGAAGTCTAAAATATAACATATGTTATTAATTTGATTTTTCTCCATTCCTAAATCATTAGATTGGCCCCTGTGTAATTGCTCTGCCCAAGGAATCTCAGAGAAAAAGATTAATCTTTAGATAATCAATTTCTGATAAGAAAGAAGTCTGCTTCAGGGTTGCTTTAGTGTCCCTAAAGAAAAACTTCATCTAAGTCGAAACAGCATACAGAATCTTGTTTCTCCCTTACAGCATGAAAACTATTAATTTCTGAATACTGCAAGCCATACAATCAATGAAGGACACAATATTTCAGTCTAGACATATCAAGAATGCCAGGCAGTGGCTACAGAAACTTTATAGGGAAGAGATTAGAAAATATATATTGTATATAACTTGATGACATTTATCCATAAACAAGTGAAAAAGCTGGTATTCTGAGTTCCTCAGCTATTTATAATTTTATACAGAATAAGAACAGGAAAACAATATTCACTTTGATTTCTATAATTTAATGTTCAGACAAATATGTGTTTAAACCCCATCTAAAAGGAGATTTCCAAGATAATATTTTACTGTCAAATTCATTGTGTCAAAATTCAGAAATTTTACAGTGTTATACTATTAACACTTACTTGATTTCTGACCTAATTAAAAAAAATTATCCTGCACATGCAAGGAAGGTAAAGAAAATAGCTCATGAGAAATAACTTTGCCAAATTTTAGACAATATTTTGCCTCTTGCTCCTAGATCAGAATCCTAAATCAGAGAGTGTTCTCCTCATATACTCTCTGGGTAGAGATGAATAGTTCAAAAAATAATTATCCAGCTCCCCCTCAAAAACCCCAACCCAACCCAACCTCCTGCAGGATCCTAACAGGAAACACAGAGAACAGAGATGTTCTGGGCTCCCTGGTTCAAGAAAGACAGGGAAGTGTTTGAGAGGGTATAACAAAAGCAAGAAAGATGATTAGGGGATAAAATATCTCTTTTACAAGGAAAGATTGAATGACTGGGGTTTTTTTAGTTGGAAGAAGTCTGAGGGGTTATCTTATCAATGCTTATAAATGCTTAGAATGGATGGGGCCAATGACAGGAAAAGAGATAAGAGTTACAAACTTGGACATAGGAAGTTCCATCTAAACACGAGGAGGAATTTTTTTACTTTGAGGCTGCCCAGAGATGTGATGGAGTTTATGTCTCTGGGGATATTCAAAAATCACCTGGATGCCATGCTCTACAACCTGCTCCAGGTGATCCTGCTCTGGTTGGGGGGGTTGGAGTAAATGATCTTTCAAGGTGCCTTGCAACTCCTATCATTCTGGGATTCTGTGACTCTCCACGTATTAAATTCTACACCTCTATGGCCCTAAGTCCTCAAAGTTTTAATTTGAGAAAAGTGCTGTACAAGTTCTTTGATTCAGAAACACAAAATCATCTTCAAGACATATGGATATTTGGGAAACATACACATCTGAGGGATTGACTCTTTGGTAGACAAGACATTGACTGGATGGTCACACCCAGAAGGTAGTGGTCCCATCCAGAAGGTAGTGGTCAATGGCTCAATGTCCAGATGGAGACGGGTGACAAGTGGTATCCTTCAGGGGTCCATACTGAGATAATTCTGTTTGATATCTTCATTGATGACATAGACAGTGGGATCGGGTGCACCTCAATGAGTTTGCACATAACATGAAGATGATTGGCATGGTAGACATGCCAGAGTGACAGGACGTCACCCAGGGGGACCTGGACAAGCTGAGGAAGTGGACCCATGTGAACGTCATGAGATTCAACTAGGTCAAGTGCAAGGTCCCGCACCTGAGTGAGGGCAACCATAGTTATCAATACAGGCTGAGGGATGATGTGACAGAGAGGAAAAGGACTTGGGGGTATTGGTGGACAAAAAGGGACATCAGTCAACAATGCGCACTTGCAGCCCAGAAGGCAAATCACATCCTGGGCTGCATCAAAAGAAATGTGGCCAGCCAATCAAGAGAGATGGTTTTGCCCCTCTTCTCTGCTCTGATAAGACCTTGCCTGGAGTATTGCATCCAGCTCTGGAGCCCTCAAAACAAGAAGGACATGAATATGCTGGTGTTGATCCAGAGGATGACCACAGTAATGATCAAAGGGCTGGAGCACCTTTGCTATGAAGACAGGTTGAGAGAACTGGGCTTGTTTAGCCTGAAGAAGAGAAGACTCTGGGGAGACCTTATAGCAGCTGCTAAGGTCCTGAAGGCGGCTTACAGGAAAGCTGGGTAGGGGCTGACTACAAGGGCATGTAGCAATAGGATGAGGAGCGATGGTTTTAAACCAGAGAAGGATAGATTTGGATTAGACATTAGAAAGAGTTTTTTTATGATGAAAGTGGTAAAACACTCGAATGGATTGTCTAAAGAAGTGGTCGAGGCCTCATCCTTTGAAACATTCATCATCAGATTTGTTGGGGCTCTGGGCAATCTGATTTAGTTAAAGACGTCCCTGCTTACTGCAAGGGGGTTGAACTAGATGAGCTCTAGAGATCCTTTCCAACCCAATGCATTCTATGATTCTATGATTTTTAAAATGTATCTTAACATTCAATGGAATTCTGGATAATTCTAAGCATTAGTGAAAAATGATCTAAAAATAGCTAGTCTTAGTCAATTACTTCACAGAATTACAGATTCATAGAATGTTAGGGGTTGGAAGGGCACTCGTTGCCCGTTGTCCTATCATTGGACAACACTGAAGAGCCTGGTTTCTCCTCCTGGCATTTGCTCTTTATATATTTTTAAACATTAATGAGGTCACCTCTCAGCATCCTCTTCTCCAAGCTAAAGAGACCCAGCTCCTTCAGTCTTTCCTCATAAGTGAGATGTTCCACTCCCTTCATCACCTTTGTGGCTCTGCGCTGGACTCTCTCAAGCAGTTCCCTGTCCTTCTTAAAATGAGCGTCCCAGAACTGGACACAATATTCTAGATGCAGCCTCACCAAGGCAGAGTAGAAGGGCAGTAAAATCTCTTTCGACCTGCTAGCCACAACCCTTCTAATACACTCCAGGATGCCACTGGCCTTCTTGGCCATGAGGGCACATTGCTGGCTCATGGTCATCTTGCTGTGCACCAGGACTCCCAAGTCCCTTTCCCTTATACTGCTCTCCAACAGGTAGTCCCCAACCTATACTGAAACTTGGGATTGTCTTTCTCAGATGCAAGACTCTACACTTGCCCTTGTATTTCATAAAATTTCTCCCCATCCAACTCTCCAGCCTGTCTAGGCGTTGCTGAGTCACAGTATAGCCTTCTCGTGTGTCAGTCACTTCTCCCAGTTTTGTGTCATCAGCAAACTTGTTGACAGTTCCCTCATCCAGGACATTGATGAATATATTCAACAGCACTGGTCCCACTACCAATCCCTTAGGTACACCAATAGATACAGACCTCCAACTAGAGTCTGTCTCATTGACCACAACTCTCTGATTTCTTCCCTTCAACCAATTCACAATCCATCTCATTATCCAATCATCCAGACCACACTTCCACAGT
Organism: Apaloderma vittatum; assembly: GCF_000703405.1. Lineage (NCBI taxonomy): Eukaryota > Metazoa > Chordata > Aves > Trogoniformes > Trogonidae > Apaloderma > Apaloderma vittatum. The sequence goes on along the minus strand of NW_009711167.1, from coordinate 1,681 downwards.
TTAGATATGAGGATGCTGTGGAAGATGGTGTCAAATGCTTCACTGAAATTCAGATAAAACGTGTCCGTTCCACTGCCATCATCTATCCACCTGGTCAAGTTCTCATAAAAAGCTATCAGGTTGGTCAAACATTACTTCCCCTTGGAAAAACCATGCTGACTCCTTTGAAGGACCCTCTTATGCTTGCTATGCCTAGAGAACAGCTCCAAGGATAAATAGTTTCATCACCTTTCCAGAGATGGAGGTGCAGCTGACCGGGTTGTAGCTATCTGGGTCCTTATTCTTGCCCTTTTGGAAGACTGGAGTGACATTTGCTTTCCTTCAGTCCTTCTGTTGTCCATGACTTACCAAAGATGATGGAGAGTGGTCCAGCAATGACTTCTGGCAACTCCCTCAGCACCTGCGGGTGCATCCCTTCAGTGCCCACAGATTTATGGGCGTTCAGATTGTCTAAGTGATCCCTAACCCAGTCGTCATCAACAAATGTAAACTTTTCCTTCATCCTAACTTCCTCTGGGGCCTCAGGGCTCTGGGGTTCCTGAGGACAATCTCCAGTACTGTAGACAGAGGCAAAGAAGACACTCAGTAACTCTACCTTCTTTCTATCTTCTGTCAACAGAGCACCCACCTCATTCACCAGAGGATCTACATTACCTCTAGCATTAGTTTTTTCTGTAATGTATTTGAAGAAGCCCTTTCTGTTGTCTTTGACCTCCCTCGCAAGGTTTAATTCCAAGGAGGACTTATCTTTCCTACTTGCCTCCCTACATCATCTGACCACACTTTTATATTCCGTCCAAGTGGCCAGCCCCTTCTTCCATGATCTATAGACTCTCTTCTTCCACTTCAGTTTGCTCAGCAGTTGTCTGGTTAACCATGCAGGTCTCCTGTCTCTCTTTCTTGATTTCCTATGCTTTGGGATACACTGATCCTGAGTTTGGAAGTAGTCCTTGAATATTAACCAGCCATTTTTGGCCTCTTTAACTTCTAGTACCCTGTCCCATGGGGTTTCCTCTTTCTTGGAAAGGCCAAATTTGGCCCTGCTGAAGTCCAGAGTTGCGATCCTGCTTGGTATTCTGTTCCTACGGCACAAGATCCTGAAATCCACCATCTTATTGCTTATGTAATCTGATCTAGTTACACTCACATTACAATCACTTCTAGGGCAATAATCCTGACTTAAACCAATGCAAGGAGGATATACAAAAATCTGTAACAGTACAGCTAGCTTAACTTTTTCATTACAATTTTTTATCTTGTTCTGATGTAATATTGGATATATGCATTGGGTTTACGTGTCTAGGTTCTTGTAGCAGGAGGCTATAGGAGTGGCTTTTGTGAGAAAGTACTAGAAGCTTCCCCCATGTACAAAAGAACCAATTCCAGGCAGCTCCAAGATGGACCCACTGCTGGCCAAGGTTGAGCCTATCAGTGATGGTGGTAATGCCTCTGTGATGACCAAGGAACTCCTGGCCAAAATCAAACGCAAAAGGAGACTCCACAGGGAGTGGAAGCATGGATAGGCAGTCTGGGGTGATTTCAATGAATTTGCTCGGGAAACCAGGGACAAGATTAGAAAGGCTAAAGCCTTGATGGAAGTAAGTCTTGCTAGGGACATCAAAGATAACAATAAAGGTTTTTCCAGGTACATTAGAGGAAGAGAAAGAACTAGAGAGCATGT
>NW_009711166.1:38892-46174 GCF_000703405.1 Apaloderma vittatum | reverse complement strand
TTGAAAGAGTCCAGGGCAGAGCCACAAAGATAATTAAGGGAGTGGCACTTCCCCCTTACAAGGAAAGGCTGAAGGAGCTGGATCTCTTTAGCTTGGAGAGGAGGAGGCTGAGGGGTGACCTAATTAATGTTTATAAATATGTAAAGGGTGAGTGTTAGGAGGATGGTGCCAGGCTCTTCTCAGTGATGTCCAGTGACAGGACAAGGGGCAACGGCTGCAAGCTGGAGCATAGGACATTCCATAAAAACATTAGAAAAAACTTTTTCACTGTGAGGGTGACAGAGCCCTGGCACAGGCTGCCCAGGGAGGTTGTGGAGTCTCCTTCTCTGGAGACATTCAAAACCCACCTGGACGTGTTCCTGTGTGACCTACTGTAGGTGATCCTGCTCTGGCAGGGGGGCTGGACTAGATGATCTTTCGAGGTCCCTTCCAACCCCTGACATTCTGTGATTCTGTATGGTCCATTTTCTTAATAAATAGTTCTGCATCAAATTTTTCCTTTCTAAAAAGAGCAGAAATATATCCAAAATACTGTTAAATTTCTTATGCCTATATCCAAAATATGTTTATAGCAAAATGATCAACAGATCTAGTGAATTCAAACAGTACTACAAGATAATTTTTTTTTGCCACTCAGAATCAAGTGTCTGTTGTTACTTTTCTGTTAACTGGAATGTGACTTTCTGCAGTGGAATTTAGGCCTTAACAATTTTCTTTGAATATATACTCTAAGGGTATAATATATAATGTGGATTTATGGTGCTCTTTTTCTGCTTTTATCTTAAAATTTCTATTTGTTATAATGTGGAGCACTTAAAAAATATCTGTTCCTCGTGGTGTGCCCAGTATTTTCTCAATAACAATGTACAATTTCTGTGATTTTGAATTCTAAAGAAAAGGTGGTTTAGTTTTGTTCATATTTTTTTGCTATGCTTTTGTTCCTGCAAATGTAACACAGATTAAAGAGCAGTTAGTAAAAAGTTTGTGTTTACATCTCACCTTACAGGGACTTCAGCATTTGCATGAAAACAAAACCATCCATCGTGATATTAAGGGAAATAATATTCTTTTGACCACTGAAGGAGGAGTCAAGCTTGTGGATTTTGGTATGTTATGTTTACTTATATATGCAACCAATGTTGTACATCTGAACTATGGAAAACAAAACAGAGTAAACAAATCAGAAAAGATTAGTTATATTAAATTTTTATTAAGTTTTTGAGTTCTTCATTAAAAATCACTTGAATAACCAAAGTTATGTTTTAACTTAATAGAGATAAAATATTCACAATCTTGGCAGTTTTGCAGCTTTGGGGTTTCCAGCAATTTTGCTAATGCTGTTGTGATAGCATGGCTAAAAAATAAGTTATAATGTGGTAGTAGGAAGTGCCCAAATGCTTTGCAGCAGACACAATAAGTGAAGTGGCAAAGCAACTTAACAGGATTCAAAATAACGTTGGTGTTTAGTTCCTCCAGGACCATGCACTGGTTCAGTGAAATTAGGAGCTGATAGGCAAAAGCTTCATGTTGTGTATGAGGGGACTGAGTACTTACTAGATATTGTGAACAATGGGAGAGCTCCACCACAGTCACATATGCTTCATTAGTTTGATTTGAAACAAAACAAGTGATACTACCTGAAAGCAGTAGAAGGGAAGATAGGTAATTCTGGGAAGACTAACAGATTACTTTTGGAAAGTCTAAACCTAAGAATGACATTAAATGAAAAGGGTCTATTCATGTCTGTTAGTCGTAAAGTCATTCTCGAATGCTCTCATCTGGTTTCACCACCAAAAGGGAAAGCAGAAACACAGGTAAGTGAATGTGATCTGTTATTTATCAGCCATACCACAGTGATTTGCCTTAAAAGTGTATTAACTATCGTTTTATTTAAAATGGGTATAAAAATTTGTGATGCTTGTTATTATAAACTATTATGTTCTGGTTGCAAACTGTCTTCTAATGTGTAAATTCAATGTATTTGTCAGTACTTCACAGCAGAGCAGACAATTGTAAATAGTATGATTCCATTCAGCAGATGGAAAATCTTTATTTTTCCTTTACCCTCCTATGGCGTTAATGAGATTTATTCAATTGATACAGAAAAATTGTTTAAACTGATCGTGGGATTTTTAACTCCTATTAGGATAGTATCTTCCTGCCAGTAGATGGTATTTATGCAACATTCATTACTTCACACACAAACCCCCCACAACTATTACAGTTACCAATTCTTCTGAAAGTTCATGTATTTATGTTCAGTATTTTATTCCTCAGATAAGATCTCCTGTTGAAAAGCCTTTAGACTTCCTGAATTACCTGCCGTACACTTAGTAGCATTTTCTGATAGTCTTAAAGTTTAACGTGAGGCAAAATCAATATTTTTGCCCACAAGTTTTTAGTGTATTGTGGATACTAATTTTTTTAATGTGCTGAAGGCAATTAGAGGCATGGAGGATCAATGCTTCTGAAAATTAATTCATTTATGCCGATGTCGAAACATATGAGCTGTAGGGATGAGGATCTGAATTCTTTATTCCCCAGGTACTGCAATCTACTGCTAAGGCTGTAATTGAAAAATAATCTGAAAATCTTTTGGGAAAAACTGTGATGCCAAAGCACAGATAAGACTGTGCACAAGAAACAAATGTACATACACATGCATTTGTGTGGGTTGGAGAGGGACCTGTAATATCTGCAGTCCTTCCTCTCAAAGGAATATAAGAATTGCACCTTAACTTAGAAATAGTTAGACATTTCCTTTGTTTTTCCTCCCCCCCCCCAAAAAAAAAACCCCAAAACAAACACAATCTGAAGCCAATAATGAGTAGGTTCAAATGGGAAAAAAATATACAGTCTTGATAAAATCATTGTGGAAGATTCACTGTTCACCCTTCAGACTGATGGTTAAGGTATTCAGCTGGGATTTGGGAGATTTGTGTCTCCTACTTAAAGAGGATTTAAACCCACATTAATCAGATTCCAAGAGTATTTTGTAGCCAGGAATGCAAGTTGATCAAAATCTGTCACGTTGACATTGCTACAGGCTGTTGTACATAAACATTTATTGGATCAGGCACTGAAACTCATACCCATCTTTTGTTGTAGTGGCCTGTGAATATGCAGGCTACAAAATGAGATAGACACACAGACACAATCTCCTTTTCTTCCAAATAGATACTCAGCAGAAGCAAAATTTTTCTTGTAGGTTGAGCCAATTATTACATGGGGCCAAACAAACAAACAAACAAAACCACCCCAGATAATCACACAGCCCTTTCTAGCATGCACACAGCTTTTCTGTTGTGGAGAGGGGAGAGACAATGGATCAAGGACTCCTTCAACCACCAAACACACTTGACAGAAAAAGTAAGCCCTTGCCAAGATGATTTTGCCTGCACCATTCTCCTGTATGCTGGTTTATGATGAGATGTTCCCAAAGAACCCTTTGCTGTCCTCTGCTGATACTCTTTCATGGTGATTTTCATGTGAACAGCTGCATAAAAGCTGTATCTGAAAGATGGACCTTTGAAGTGCCTTACAGAGCACAATATTAAAAGAGGACCTGTTCTCAGTCTGCATGTGCTATGTGGTCATATAACTTGAGCTTGTGGGCATTTTGTCTTAGGACAACGTAGGAACTTTTTAAGAGTCATGAGTGAAAAAGCAGTTAACTTGCAGTGAATTGAGAATGGCTTTTCTTTCTTTTGTTCCTTTTGTACTCATTGAACTTGGTGTGTAGTGGACCGCTGTGAGCCCTTTCTTGCACAGCAGTAGTGACTTACCAGGAGCTTCATTTTGTGACACAATTTACACACATTGTCTTATGGTTGTTGTGTCATAGGTGTTCATGTATGTTATGACCATAGTTTCTGAACACTGGACAGTCTGTAATGCATGACCTTTACAACACTCTTACGAGGAAGTAAATTATTGTAATTCCACATTAACAGCTGGGGATCTGCAATTCTGAGAGACTGAGTTGCTTGAGGTGACATAGAAAGTGCATGAAAAAGCTCTCCCAAAATCCAGGCTAAGAGTCTGAACTGTTTGCCTTTTGAAGAGGTATTGATAGTTAAAGAGTTAAGAAAGACTTTGAAAGAATACCATGGCAGTGCCTCACCCAGTGCTTTGAAGAGTGAAAGTTTTGCTTTCTCTTAAAATTCTGCTGTAATATTGCTGAATCACCCCAGTAACATTCTTGTATCTAATACTCAGTCTCAGTTGATAGTTTAATAATCAGTTCAAATAAATGAGTTTATAGAATCCCCATACCAATGCTTTTGGAGCTCAGTTGCTTATGAAGTTGCTGCCAGTTAGAAGTTTTAGTTTAAACTGTCCAAGCCACAAGAATTTTGAAATACTGTTACCAAGGAAGCATTCTGCCTCCCGACATCCATCCAGTATGATAATTTAGATCAGCAGAGATAAGTAAATCATTCTTTTTTACTGCACATGAGTACTGGCCAAGGGGATCTACTCTAAGCATGTTGCATGATCATTGATTCAGCCCCTGAATTCATTAGACTTCTAGCTACAGTAGAAGTGCTTAGTTTTCCTTGTAAGAAAGGTTGACTGAAGGCAGTTTTGCTACCTGAACAATTGTGGGAATTGACTGTTAAGCTATCCTCCTAGAAAACCTTTGGGGAATGATGTTACACCTGAGAACTGCAGCAATTACACTCCAATCAAGGAGCATTTTCTACTGCATCAATACAAATAATAAATAACTGCACTAGTATTCAAGTGTAGCTGCTATGTTTTCAGTAAAAGATAGAGATTTGATAGAAAAACACACATTTACAATAAAATAAATTCCACGCAGCACTTTAAGGGGTGACAGCTATATAATATATTGTATAAAAAGACTTGGAGGCAAGCAAGATGTGAACCAAATTCCCTTTTTCATAAATATTCTTAATTATATTCACAGTTGCTTATTAGTGTTCTGGGAAGGAAGTCTGTTTCTCAGAATTCTGGCTGTATGTGGTGGATTGATGTTAAAGAGCCAGATTTCAAAATAAATTTTAGACACTAAAGGTGCCAAAAAGCAACTACTAAAATTTTTAAAAACTTCTAGCATGTGAAACCAAATTAGTTTAATGCTAGATACCCTTTGAAAGTCTTCTGACCAAATTATCTACAGTCTTTGCTGCCTAAATATCTTTCAGTGTCTGATCTTGTTTCATCAGTTTAAGAACTGGCCTGAAGTCACTTGCACACCTCATCTGTAATAAACATTCATATATTCATCTGCATCTTATAATGTGTAACCAGTTTTATGGAGATAAGTGTATAACATCTGCTTATACTAACAAATACTTGCTTCGTTGAATAGTGCCTCTCAGTTCAATTTATTTTCTTGAAATCAGGATGCTACATAGGGCCTTTCATGTATTAAATGGTGTTAGTCCAATACACAATTCCCATTTGGAAATTCTGAGATGTCAAATAATGTGCTGTTCCAAAAACGGGAGAAAATAAACTTAGCTTTATTTTCATTATTATTATTCTAACTTTGGTCTGAAAACATCCAAGTGACATTTCATTTTGAAAGATCTGAGATGTTTCTGAAATTCTCTACTATTGCAGTGAGGCTGGGAGCTTGAAAGCCAGAGCTTTTCATGCTTAGATGTTATTGAAAGAAGAGGATCCTAGAGGACACAAGTCCCTCTCAGCAAACTAGACAGGTTGCTGGCGTGTGGGGAGTCGTGGAGGAAAGTAAGTTTTCCACTAAAAGTTTTGAAACATCTACAGTCACATGACAAGTGATTCTGTCAACTGAGGAGAGTGTAATGCTGGTGGAAAGTTCCTCTTCAGCTGTGTTTTTGAGGGTTGACTCTGTAGGCTGATAATCTCAAACAAGAGCACAGGTAGCTCATACTGCTATTGGACTGCTGAAGCCTGCTATCACAGACTAGAAATACCTCAGGATGAGCAGCTGTTGCCTTGGAAGTGTCCAATAAAAACCTCCTAAGTATAAATTGTATTCCACCACTTAGGCAAATGCATTGTTTGCCAGCAGCACTGTTACTTGCTGAAGGCCATGTCCTTCTATTCATCAAATGAAAACTTACTTTCATACCACATGTAATTAGACTGTCAACATTATTTCCATGAAAGGTCATTGGGGAGGAAAAAAAAGTCGACATCCCGATGGATATTACAAATATGCAAGTTTCCATAATGAAAATAAAATGTCAGAGGACTCATTAAATCTTTGGAATTCAAGCCTCTTTGTAACTACAAGAGATCCCATGATTCCCCTCCCCATTTGCCTACTACCGTCATTTTGGGAAGGGGAAAATGATTGGCACTATCCATTTTCAGTTTCTTCTTAGGCACTTTGTTAATGGTATCTGAAACTCTCCATCATTAGAGTCTCTGGATAAACCATAAATAGGAAAGATCCACAGGTGAACCAAGTTCCAGTGGGAGACGTGGAAAGAAGGTAATGCAATCTCACTGCTCCTGGCAGATGGTGGAAAATTACAAGCTGTTCTGCATGCAGTTAATAGAATAATGATTTCAAGGGTTCCTTTAGTACTGTGGATAAAGAGATTGCATAATTAAAATATGTATTGTAACATTAATAGAATATAGAGTGAAGGTAAGGGGAGTTTTGTACTTCGAACACTTAGTTTGCGTTTTTCTGCTTTTGTTTCAAATGTTAAAAGTGTTGGATTTAAAAGTTGCCTGTGAAGATTGTCTTGGCATTCCAAATGCGGTTTCAGATACCACACTTTGCAGGTAGCTAGCATGGTTTTATTGTGGATGTATAGTAGCCTGAGTCAGCTAGAGATTTAACCTGAGTATGACTCATTGGGAAAAAAATTGATTGGAGGAGGGAATACTGTATTAGTCTACTTAGACGTACTGAAAACTTACATTATTTAATACTTCAACCATTTCTTCCATGAGGTTTGGAAACTGCAAGTAGACAGAGGTCAGCTTTTGTGTTTGGAATGTAATAGAGTTATTATTTTGTTACAGAGAGAATGATCGTTCTTCTTTTAAAGCTAACTGAAGTAATCCACAGCTAAGAGCCAAGGAGATCTTGATGCTGGCATTTCTAGGTGGCTCTCTTATTATCCAAAATTGCAATTTGGTGAAAAAATCAAATTGTAAGATACTCATTTTGGAATCATATTTTTATATTAACTCTATTTTTATTTTAAGATACATACATAATTTCATTTAGGCAGTACAAAATAAAAGTATTAATTTCATAACTGAGTTGAGTTTATATAACAAATTTATTTCTGGGAGGTTTTTTCCTAGA
>NW_009711166.1:8556-38861 GCF_000703405.1 Apaloderma vittatum | reverse complement strand
GTGTGTAGTAATTCTGCCAACATTCTCCATTGTGACTCAGTAGTGGTGTGCTACTTCTTCTTTCCAAATTATGGAATGTTAATAATGCTTTACCACTGCTAATGATCAGTAACAATTGATCAACGTAAGTTGGAATGCATAGGGGTTTTTTTATGTTGTGTTGCGTGATATTCATGCCTATTCCAGTACAGAAATACAGGCAAAAATATTTAAAAATCTACAACTATACTAAACAGGTTGAGTTTTTGAAGTGTAGATGAGCCAGCAGCTGCTTTAATGACAAAGCGAGAGTAGTAAAATCAGTTACATTGTACAGCATGTCCAAAATAATTGGGACAAAGTAGTGAATGAGTCCATGCTAAGACTTCATCTTAATAGTTCTGTTTGCTTAATTGCTCACCTCTCCTGATTTTCTGATGTATGAGTGAGCTTCCTGCTGGTCTTATGGGGAAGGCATCTGATATTTTGGGTCAGAGGTCAGGGAGGGAACCACAGCTCTGAGCTTCATCCTTTCATCATGACAACTCACCAACTCTGGCGTTCCCTTGCTGCGACACGGTGCTATGGCCTCTCCCTGCCACACGCAGGCTTGATAGATGAAGCTTGTTGACTGATGACAGATCAGTTTAGGAAGCTTTGAGTGGCACATGGCGTTGCAGAGGGAGAGAAGGCTCACAGGACTGCTGCAAGTGCACGCAGCGTGGGTCAGGCTGCCGTGGTTTGGGACTGTAGAGCCACCTTGTGCTCAGTGAATTGTTTGAGAAGTTGATTATACGTGATCCAGCTTTGAGTATTGGGGCTTTTGGGGGAAGGACATTTTAATGTCTGCCCCTTTCACTGTGGTTCCTAGCCTCACATGTCCTGCTGACATTGAAGAGGAGCTCAGCATGACCTTGAGTAGTTTTCCAAACTTCTGTAGAGTCAGAATTTCCTATTGTATCCCTTTCTTCTTGCCCTGCATTAGCTATAAATGATGTCTGAATCATTCTGCAAAAATGAAGCAATTAATTAAAATAATTTAATTTGAAAGTATTGAAAAATAAAATAATTTTATTTCTGCCCTTAGCTTACTTTAAGCAATGAATCATAGCAAGAGTTGTATTTGCCTTAGTCATTCTAGCATGCATCCTTAATAAAGCTATCTGCTTCACTGATTTGAATCAAAACCAGACTATTACTGTGTTGTCATTTCTGCATATCATGTAGCATGACATTCACATGTTGTTTCTGAAAAGCATTTACTAGGGGATTGTGGCAGAAGCCAATAAAAGTACAAGACTTTGAAGAAAGCTTTCTCCGTGAGCAGCTTGTCAAACCGCTTTGAACCCAATCAAAGTAATAATTCCAAATTTTTCAGACCAGGGTTAGCAGGGATAACATGGATTGCATTGACTTGAGCTGTGGAGCATTTTTTTCATTGTTGAATGTTTAATTCTTTGTTGAAGGCTTAGTCTTTAAAAACTTTTTTTTATGGGCCACGTGTGAATGAAAACCTTTGTGCTGTCCAGTAACAAATAAAAAAAAAGAAATCATGTGGCCAAGTACTGTATCCAGGATAAGCTGTTCACTTGGTCTTTCAAATATTTTCTTCTACTAATTCACATAAAGATATCACTGATGGCTTAAACATTAAAGAAGCTTGACACAGAAAGCTGATGTCATATGCCAGAGACATGAAGTGAGAAAACAGCCCTTTCTGGCCAGCAAAGACTTACTCTTGGCTTTCTCACGGGTTACAAAATTATCATCTCTTGAGGATATTAGAAACCTCTCTCGGGTCTTACCTGTGTATACTAAAGCACATTTCCTTTTCACTTGAAAGTTCAGTGCAATGACTCATTTGTACTGAAGTATTCCAGTCTTCAGGTATTTTAAAGATTCTGTCACATCAGCATAGGTGTTGCTAGTAACTTCAATAATCTTAACATGAAAATCATGTCATATAAAAAGGAGAAGAATCTCCAGGGTTTTCCCAGTCATACAATGGGAAAAAAAAAGAATTTGGAGTCTCAAAAACAGCAATCAGTTTGAAATACAGTATGTAAAGAAGGCAGCATCTTAGAAAGAGTATTTTTTCCTCACCAGCATATTGCACTAGATTGTGTATAGCTGCACAAATCCCCAGGGCTCCAGAGAAGAGTAGTTCTCCTATCTAAATGTATCTGGCCAATTGTGCATCAGGAAAACAAATGCTCCTGTGCATCCCTTTCAGGAAACCAGCTGAAGCCCCGAAGCGTGAGATTTGATTAGAATCATTGGCCTTGTGCTGCACTGAACTGTCAGAAGCATGTGGAGGACAGCCCATGGTCACCTGCTCTGCTGGAGACCACGGAGAAAGGGTGCAATCAAAATCATAAAATAAGGGAAACTAAGAGTGTGCTGCCACACCATCCTGTTCAATCTTCTGTAATACAAGATTTCACAGATTTCTTAAAGAAAGGAGTATATTAAAACCTTTTGTTTAAAAATATTATGTATCCCTCAGATGTAGTGAACGTTCTGCATTTTTTAGGTCACTGTTTGCTATTGTTTGCTATTGTATGTACCCTGTAATGATTCTTTGTCTGATTTAGGATTTTCGTTTTGTTCCTTATTTGCTTGAAGATGCTTTTTCTTTATCTTTAATCTTCGTGGTGAGTTTGCTGTAAAAGCCACTGGACTTCAATTCCTTTAGTTCCCATTTATATCACCCTATATTTTATAGTACAGGTTAACTTTTTTTATCCCCCTTTTACTCCATGCCTCTTGTTTTTTTAGGAAACACTATGGATTTTTCATCCTCCAGGCAGTTCATATATGTGGTCCTTTTGGATACTAAGCTTTTGATCTTTCTGGAGTTGTAAAGGGCCATTTGGTAGTTTTTTGGATATGCCCTATTTCACTTAAAGATTCGCATCTGCAGTGTGTATTTTCCTGAGCATTTAGGAAATTTAGTTTTCATCATTAAAACACTGTGCATTAAAATTACTCATAAAGACAGGGGATGTAGTGACAAAGGACATGGAAAAGGCTGAGGCACTCTGTCATCTTTGCCACAGTCTTTACTTGTAAGACTGACCTTCAGAAATCCCAGATCACTGAGACTGATGGGAAATTCTGGAGCCAGGAATACTTATCATCGGTAACGGAGGATCAGGTTAGAGAGATTTATGAAAGGCTGCCTTCACACCACTGGACAGAGAAACAAGGAAGGAGAGGCTGCTTTTTCCAGTGAATGCCGAAACGTATCTGCCAGAAGGCTTAAGGGGAATGCAGTGTAAAATGCTGCTGCTGTTTTACATCTGTTTCTCTAGGAGATTAAAATAATGTTGGAAAATAATTCAAAGACTTTCAGCCTGTTTAGATTTGCAAGGTTAACAGAGTGAGCAGTTCTTGATCCAGAAACAAGCTTGAGGAATGATCACGTTGCAGGTTCTTAATCCAAAGAAGGTCACAAAGAGGGTGCTTTGGTGGGGAAGAGGACACTAAAGGCACAAAGAAGGTTTATGGAAGAGGTAACCAGAGGCAGTGTGATAGATGGAGTGTAAGCCTATTGCAATAGGGTCCGTATTCTTCTGTACGATCACAGCAGCCAGCGTGTTGGGAATGCAGTTTCCCTGCTGCATGATGAATGTGAATTTAGTAGAATTTGCAAGGGCTCACCATTGCCCCATTACCATCAACCAGTAAAACGGGCATACTTCCGTCACAGGAAATAATCATAAAATGATATTGTACAGCCTCTCAATTTAGATCAGAGCAGTGTCTGCTCAGGTTGGGTATTACTATGAGACAAATCTTTCCTAGCAAAAGGGAACTCATTTCTGCACTGTTATTTTACTGAGTGTTAAGGTCATATGTAGGTACCTTTACTTTCAATGTTATTCCAATATGGCAGTTTTTGCAATTAAAAGCCTGAATAATACTCTTGGTGTAAGTCTCTGATTTTTATTAGTAAACTAATGCCTGAAAAAAAAAAAAGAGGGTGAAAAAAGGCTTTTTCCAACTATATGTGCAGTATTTTCTTTTGGGTATGGTGTGCAATGGTACTATTAATGCACATATTTATTAAGCTCTTTACTTTCGTTACAATTTGTGTGTAATAAAATGCCATTTTATGACATATTTTTAAATTTTTTTAGGACAGCATTTGAGTCAGTTTGCAACCAAGCAATAGTAAAGGGGAATGGGGAGGAGCAAGATGTTTTTGTTAGAAAATATACAAGTTCAAAAAAGCTGGCTAGCTATATGCTTGACTGGTTACTGAAATGCTGGAAGAAATGTTACTAAGTGTGGAATTACATCCTCTTTCCTCCATACACAGAAAAAGCCCAAGGAAATATTATTTGTCATAAGACCTACACTCTATAATCTGAAATGCCACTTTACTGCTAAGAGCAAAAGGATAAAAAACCAAACAAACAAAATGCACACAAAAAAACTCAAGAGCCTGAAGAAAGTATTGCTGAGCAATTCAAATTAAATCAGCTTTTTACTGAAGTAAAAAGAGGGGGAGGAGGAAAAAAATCCCTCTGTTTATTTAATATTTACAGTTCAAAGAGAAAAAACCAGCATAGACGGAGAAGATGGTACACATGAATGTTCCTTTTTATATTTTGGTCCTTATCTTTACTGAAAGTTATGATTATTTATAAAATCTAACGCTGAAATCATAAAACTCTAGTCAGTGCGTTTCTTTGCCTGCAGATCTGAATCCCATTTCCTTGTCTATGACTGCCAAAAATAACTTAGCACAGGGGACTCCCACAACACACAGAAAGAGAGAGCGGAGAGGAGCCTCCTCTCGTTCCAAAACCGAGGATCACATAACGATGTCTGTTGCAGTCACTGCCATGGTGACAGACCCGTGGTGATGTGTGCTTACTCCTTGCTTTCTGAATGACGTTTTTTGCTGAGGGCTCGAAACAAGCACAGACTCCATGAGCCAGAAGCTGGACCTCAGACAGCTCCTGGAGGGAGCAAAAACAAAGCCCTCGCTTAGCTGAGCCAAAGCAGGATTGATGGACTTTGTGCTAAGACTCACATTTTTCCTGCTTTTCCATGGTGCCAACACTGTGTATTGGACTTTCTGTAGGCATGGGGCAAGGAAGAGATTCAACTTTCTCAAGCCTGGAGTAGACTAGAGGGAGGCAGCCACAAAAACAATGGTTGTGTTTGTATCAAAGGAACAGGCAGGATCTTTCTCACTGCCTTGTTTTCAGCAGTCATATACATTTCTGTGATGGACAAATGCAGATATTTTGTGAATCAGAGCTGAACACGTAGCTTTAGAGTGAAAAAACAGATCACAGACCACCACCAAAAAAGCCCGAAGCAATCAAACTCTATCTAGACAGAGATTTCGTTAGTATTTCTGCTGGACAGTTAATGTGAATTGCTCCTGTTATAAACTATCTGCGTAGTTTTCAGGATGTTAAGGTCAGGCATGTTCAAACCGCACAACAGGGAGTTGAAACTGGCCAGGGGTGCTCACTGAAGCTTCATGTATTTCAGAAGAATGAAATGGCACTCACAGAGTGAAACTAAGTCTTTTTATTTTTTTTTAAAGAGAAAGCAGATGTATGTACGAAAGAAAAATAAATGAGCTTCAGTGACAATGAGACTTGAAGTTAGAACAAGAGTAGAACACAGCGCCTTTCTTGACATCCATGATATTGGCACTTCAGAATATGTCTGTGGTGGACCTCACAGTTGGCTAATACTAAAATCCATAATAGTTCAGGACACGCTAACTGAGGGGCTGTTTTTCTTCGTGTGTTGTGCTCTTCCCTTAGAGATATTTCCAACGAGTACACCCTTGTTTTGTAAGGAAGGAAATTGGTGGCAGGCTGGTCAGAAGCATGCTGTAGCCCACTCGAATTCCTAATATTGCAGTATCTTTTGATTGAAACCCGTAAGGAACCTTTAGACTTCAAAGTTTGTTTTCCAGCTTTTGGCCTGAAATAGTTAATTCCTTATACCACGGCTCATGTTGCAAAGCTGATTTGCAGGCATTTGATGGTGCTCTGAGAATGTGCTTTGAGCATGGAGAGACTTCTGTTTTTGTAAGAATTTTTGAGGTTTCACTATTTTATTATTTCCTTTTTTATGGCAGAGCAGCTAAGAGATGAGGATAAGTATCTTTTATAGTGTTCAAGCCGAAATATATAAATAACGAAACAAAGGTGTAGTGTCAGTACTGAGCATTTAAAGAAAAACAATCAGTGGAAGGTACAGTACTTTTTTTTTCTTTTTCTTCCCTGAAGTGTTTTACAGCTCTCCTAAAACAAGACATGGGAAAACTGTAATTAGGTAGTCAGAATATATGGAGTCAGATTACTAATGAAACGCTCATTTGGGACTAAAACCTTTTTACTGGAAGCAAAGGGTGAGGAGAACCTCAGCTGAAGTGCTGAGTACCTTTGAGGACTGGGCCTCTCTTTCCAGAGGACTGGAAGGATGGGTCTGAGATTAACCTATGGAGGAGGTCGTAGAATGACAGGACGAGGATATCGCCATTTGGAAGGACTGTCTTGGATGGAAATAGCGATTGCTCTGGTTATAGCTTCCCTTCGTTCTTCCAGGTGTGTCTGCTCAGCTGACCAGCACTCGTCTCCGTCGGAACACCTCCGTGGGCACCCCGTTCTGGATGGCTCCAGAGGTTAGATTAATCTTTCAAAACATTTTGTCACTTGTGTTTGAGCTGCCACATTTTCCATTTCTGCTCTTTCTTTGTCTTTCTTCCTGACCACTGGTCCTTTCACCAAATGAAATAGCAATGACCTTTAAAAAAGTTTTTTAAACCTCTTTTTCTTACTTATTTGTAAAGATTAAATTTAAATGGGTTTTATTTTTGAAAGGCAAGGTTAGAGCCAGAGAGCAAGACATTGAATTGCTTACCAAGATTTTAAAGAGGAGGGAGTGCTACCACTGATCCTTTTCAGCCTTCCAAACTCTGAAACTATAGGTATCTCATTTCCCTTTGGATGGAAGGTGCCCAGAGTGGTACTGTGATACATTAGAGCTTATATTTTTTATTTTCTGGACTTGTAAAGTTTTTCAATACTGCAGCTGACAGCAAGGAATAGAAGAGGTTATTATGAATGAATAATATGTACTGTCTTTGGAGATTTTTCTGGCCTGAAATTAAAGCATATAAAGATACCATTTAAGTTGAGACAGGAAAAATATTTCATTATAAATAAGCCTACATACTTACACTATTTGTGCACACACATAAAAGTCACATGCATATACCTCTGTTTGTGGCACATGAAAATACTCTGTTTTTACACGTATTTTATCAACGTACTGTTTATATACATTAATCTAGCCATGTAGCTAATGGCATAACTGATGGTTTGGACCTGTAGCTAAAGGGATGAAAAATTCTAGATTCATCCAGCATTGTGGATGAGCTGAAATGTACGTGAAATTAAATACATTTGCTGTAATCCAGTGGCAAACATATTGTTGAGAAACCAGCTTGGTCTTGAAATTGGCTGATTTGGCTGAATAAGGACCCAGTAAGAGATAGTGAATTCATCTTATTCTTTCCTGCTTGTTTCACTTCATAGACAGAACAACATAGCTCCATTAGTTATTTTGCAGGAATAATCCGTAGAAAAAAGAGTTAGGGTTGCTGAGTTTCTTCCTACTTCCCTCAGCCATGGGATGCAGTTTACCACCTTCATCTGAAAAAGCCAAGGGTTTGTGCCCTTTTGTCGGATAAGGAAACATCTGATCAGAGAACCTGGTGTTCATGGATGCTGCTTTCTCTAGTTTAAGCATTACTTTTTTTTTTTGCGATGGGATGTTTCAACTTGCTAAATGTGTGAAAGTCGTATTTATTTCACCGAGTATTTCCATCATGTAAGACTTTCCCTCACCTGTGGATGTGCTCTTAAATTTGGACATTTGACAATCCAGTGACCATCCTGGTCTTTTACTCCAACAGGTGATTGCCTGTGAGCAGCAGCTAGATAGCTCCTATGATGCCAGATGTGATGCATGGTCACTGGGTATTACTGCAATAGAGTTGGGAGATGGAGATCCACCCCTTGCTGATTTGCACCCTATGAGGGCACTCTTCAAAATACCAAGGTAATATCTTGATGTATTTATTTCTTCCTGGGCTAGACTGAACTTTTTCCTTATCTGTTACTTTCTTCAAACGTAGTCGACTGTGTGAGTTTGTAGAGGTTTTTCATAGTACTTACACTAGGAGGAGTCTAGAAATGTTTGTCTGTATTTCTGCAAGCTCTACTTCAAACACTTGCAGTCGATGAGAAGTTCAGAACTGACTGTGGCTACCTTTGAGTAAAAGCCATAAGACCTTCTCCTGAGTGGATTGCTGCCCAGTGTACATGAGCACAGGACTTAGCTGAGTCCTGTATATTCTGTTACAAAAGAATGACTTAGGGTAGAGACATGGAGTCTAAGTATGCCGCAGTGGTGAACGGTCCCCATACCTGTCCACAAGAGTTATCTCATGTCCCTTGAAGTCGTCTTCCGCCACTCACATACATTAAGGCTGCCACTTTTCATTAGCTCATGCTGCTGCTGGCAGTTCCAGTGTTGCTGTCCTTGGGCAGTGCAAATAGCAACTTTTTTTGTGTTTTCTTTGAAGCTGGAGATAAAAGTACCCAAAGTGCCACTTTACAGCATTTGAGAGACCATCAGTCTCAAAGTCTGTGGGAGATGATCGTACAGCAGTTTGTGGATTTCATTCTAACAGCTGAAGCAATACCACAGTTGAGGCCATATAGTATACATGAGTGCTTCAAGTCCTTTTCAGCCAAGTCACCCAAATTAGTTTAAATTACCTTCAGGTTTTAGAAATCTTGGCTGAGTTGACAGTGAAACAGAGCACAAATGCTCTTCTTACCTTTACTTGCTATGTGAAAGGCAGTTACAAACTGCTGTGGTCAGTCATTTCCACTTCAAAAAAACATCTGGCGTACACCCCTACAAATACTGGGAACCTTTCTACCCTGGAGCAAATACAAGATCGGTAGCCTTTTATTGTATTTAGTAAAACATGAAAGTGATAGAGTAAACATTAAGTATCACTTAAAGAAAAGCAGTTATGACGATTAAAAATAGACAAGTCACCTTGTCTGTAGGTCATTCGTTTTGTCTTCATGGTTATGCTCAGTGAAAATGGGACCTCTCTGGAATGAAAGAAGACTGTTAAAATGATTTGAACCAAATTAACACCTAGAATAAATAGTTCTAACAACAGAACAGAAAGTAGTAGTATTTATTTACAATAGATCTGTATTTAGTCCTTCCCTTGACTTCTGATTATCTTCTGATGAATGAGATAGAGTTAATAAAGAGCTAGTTCCTTCTGACACTTTATTCAGCAAGTTGATTAATTTTGTCCTTCTGGGAAAACTTAAATTAGAATTTCTTTTAAAAAATTCTCTTAAGAAAGTATCTTGTTTCAGGCCTGGAAAGAGAAATTTGCCATTACAAGTGAATACTGATTAATGGGTTGTTAGTTACATTTCCATTTATTGATTTGATTGGAAAAAAATTATAGTGATTCTTAGCTACGCTTGAGAGATCATCTCCGTGCTATTTCTCCTTGTTAGTTATGTAAAGTAGGAAAACCAGTGGGACATTGTATCATCTACCCATGCTGCTTTACCAGTAGAAATCAATATCGTTTCTCAGCGGCTTTCTAAAACTCATTACTCAGCTTGCCTTCACACATTATTTTTGTCAAGTGAGTGGCTTATTAACTTATCATCACACTGACCTTTGCAGGAATCCTCCTCCAACACTGCAGCAGCCTGAACTGTGGTCACCGGAATTCAATGACTTCATTAACAAGTGAGTAACAACTGAGACTACTGTAGCTGAATATGAGACGTGTAAATATCATGTGCAAAATATCTTTGTATTCTCTGTGGAAATCTGTGGCTATTAATACTTTACCTTAAAAACGTAGTTTGTAAATGCGGTTTGACTTCCAAGTGAGGCTCCAGATTTAAAACATGAAATAACAACATTTTAACACACTTATTTCTGTCTTTTTTCATTTAAGGAATATTTAGTTTTAAAATGCAGTAATTTAACTTCTTGGACTCATCAATTTTCAGTAGAGCTGTTGTGACTAAGATGGATGTGTTTGTTATGGAGGCATGAATGAACTACAGACAAGCATTTCAAAACTTAAAATTCCTCATTGATCATACGCTTTTTCTGCCAGCACAGGTGCTTGACTAAAGATTATGAGAAGCGTCCAACAGTATCTACCCTTTTGCAGCATGATTTTATTAAGCAAGTTGAAGGAAAAGAAAACGTGCTACAAAGGCAACTCATGGAATTTATTGATGTTCATCAACAAATGGGAGTCACTGAAAAGGCAAGGTAAAAGTATCTAAAAAGTAGACCAGTTGGCACAGTTTTGATGCTTTCACTGTTTCAGAGTGACCAACACTCAGAGAAAGATGCACCTCTTGTACCTTTTAGCTGCCCCAAAAATAGAGAGCTTAATCTTCATGTCCCCGATAGAGCCAATGGAAAGAGCAAGGCATCATGGCTCACACATGGAATGAAACAAACATTAGAAGTGCCTCCCCTTTCTCCTCTAACTCATGATGGAAATTAGGATCCCAGCTTTCAGAAAGCTAAGGTTAGGTGGAATTAATTTATATTTTTTTACATTTGCGTGGTCAGCTAATGTTTAGTTTAAACAAGTATGCTCAAAGTAGTTAGTCAGGTTCCTGCAAGAATTGAGCGCTACCCGCTGAAAGAAGTCATAGTGGTACCAGGCCTTGTTTTACAAACTTCAGATCATACGTCTTATTGAATAGATACTTACTTTCTTCCACTAGTATTTAGTAATATCAATTCTGAATAAATGAGTTAGCACAAAATGCTTTTTATTTAAAACAACCAATAATGGCCTGGCTCAATTTTACAATTTAAAAAAACCTACTCAGTACACTCCAGTAATGTCAAATGTGAAATGTGGTAGATTAGTATTGATATACTTCTGCTGTGACTGCTCCTGTGCTTCAAGTTAAAGGATGAAAACTTTTCTTTTTTTTTAATGGAACATAAAATTTAAAAGACATTTTGCCTTTATCATCTTTATGGGAGAAAACCTCTTAAATCTGACACATTTCCTTTCACGCATATCTTTAGTAACGATATATACAGCAGTCTTCAGTTTTAATTTTGGAGAATTTTCTGTTCACTCTTTGCTTTGAAGATAAAATATGTATCTCTAAATAATTTATGATTTTCAAGTTTTCTTGGACTTTAAGTGGATGTGGGATGAGTAATAGTCTCTCTTTTCTGGCATTTCAGTAAAAAACTATGCAGTTGGCTTAAATTTAAGCCTCAGACTGGATTTGTATGATCTGTATAGTGCAGACTTGACACTTACTTAATCCAAAAAGATTCTGAAACTTAAATAAGCTTATTGAATGTCAGTGCTGAGCACTAAAACAGCAACATACTCCAGACTTTAAAAAGTATTTATTTATAAAACATGGGAAAATTATATGTGGTAAAATAAATCCAAACCACTAAATTATATGAATTGAAGTCCTGATAACAGTTGTGATACTGGTCCTTTCAAAGCCTAAATGATTTTTGAAAATCAAACTTCTAAGTCAATTAAGTATTGCAAGCTTTTTTACCCATTTTACACAAGTCACATGATTGTTTTCTGTCAAGTCCTTTTTTTCCAAATCCTTTCATTTTTTTTATGTAGACGCTGCATAAAGCAAATTACATGAACTTTCTTTTGCTGTACAATACATCACCATGGCTGGGCTTCGCCAGCGAAGATATGGGAAGGGCTCTACTCACACTTGCTACAAGTGCACTGATGGCTAAAAATGCCGATGCCGGATAGGCATGTCCGGTTGCAAAAGGCACAGCGGAAAGTACAATACAAAAACTAAGCGACTGGCGCAATTTGCATGTGCGTAGAGCACTCCAATGGCACAGGAACAGGACAATCTATTGGTACTTTCTTAATCCTCTTTAGACTGTGTTTTATTAACCAAACACTCTTCACATTAACAAGAGTTTAAGGGAGCGTTACCATATGCTGAAGTTACCTATGCTTTTACAGCTGATCAAGTGGAATTTGTATATAAATTTTCCTAAAGGAAAGTGCAATTTTTTTTGAAAATAGTAGTAATTTATTATCTGAACCTGTGCAAAACTTATTGAACCGTGTAATTTAAATGGCATGGTTAAGCTAATAGCTTAGTCCATACTTCAGTGATTCTATGATTTGATAATATCTATTGCAATTTCTGTACAAGCAAAAAAAGCAGACATCATTTTCCAGTAGCTGAAACAGTAGTAATATATGTACATCATTTCACTTTAGAAGAAATTACAGTTCCGGGCCTGCGAAGGATGTTACTGTAGAAGAACATTTGTTTTCCTCTCCTTTTGAATGATATAAAGATTATACAAAGATCTTAGAATTCAGTAGTTGTACTTTTTTGGAAGTCTTTAGTATTAATCGTATGTATCTTCTGATCTTCAGTCTGCACAGAGCAAATGGTGTCAAAAGCAGCGTCTGTGTAGAATCAGCATGTAAATCTGATTCAGCGTCAAGACATAGGTTCTGCAGTGACAAGTCACCTGAAAGAGTCTCATCTTAAAATCTTCTTGCTTTCTTTTCTTCATTATCTTGTTCTGGCACTGCTTTTACCTTGGCATTATAGGACCCTACTACAGAATTCCTGAACTTTCACCAATTGCTGGCAACTTTGCTTGTAAAGCTCCCTCCTGATGGCCAGCTCACATTCTCTCAGTCCATAATTTGAAGACATAGCTCTCCTGCTTCTTAGCACTAGGAGACAGGTAGTTTAAGGGATTAAAGAACTCTTCCTTCCACCAAGGGAATAAATCCTTCTAGCTGCGTTGTTTTGTATAAATGAGCATGGCATATAAACTCAAGAAATTTGGTAATGTTAACCTAAAGCTGAAAGTAAGGAATATGGTTACTTTCTCAGTATGTGTTTTCTCTCCTCTTCAAATTCATTAATAGAAGTTTTGTATTTCCTAAGAAAAATGAAAAATACCTGAAAGTTAATAGCTGAGGTCCAGCCACTAGGTCTTCCTGTGTGCATTAATCCTGTTTTCACTGAAAATCAAGTCACCCTCTGTGCCCAGCATCCTGAGGTGTAGTTCGCTTCAAACTGCCTTCCACAGCCGTAGTCTGCTGATGTGCTTGTGTCATTTCCTGAATGTGCAGTTGATACAGTTCAATAAGAAGAGATCATGTTAGGTGATGTCACATTCTCAGAGGTATTTGCAGAAAGCCGGATTCTCAGATCTACTCTCTGTGTACTGTGTGTGCTCAGGAAGGGTGTGTGGTCTCTAGACCAGAGTGTAGCCACCCTACAGTCACTGCCATTAGCACCACTGTTCCTGGAGCTTTTTCTAACCTTGAGGAGTCAGAGTCACTAGAACATTGCCCTGGGCCCTCTGTACCTTCCCATTATTTTTGTTCTAGTGAAGAGGAACCTTATTTTAGGTTCTGCATCATACTGTGTCCTTTCTAAACACCTAACAAGAGGAACAGAGCCCACCAAACTCCTGAGAAACCAGAGAAATCTCAACTTACGCTGATAAAATTTTAAATGGCAATATGCCATAGACCGCCTCCAGACTTAATGAAGGTGATGGAAGGTTGTACTGGTTTTTCAGAAGCATCTGAACAGTCTTATAGCATTAACATATCTTGTGCTACTCAAGGCTCAGAAAAGCATGAATACTGTCAATGAGCTTCATTAACAAATTCCACTTTTTTTACTTGGAGAAAATGCAATGCATTTTTTCCTAAAGTCATCGCTTTGCAACTTAACCCTTCCTAGCTCAGATCTCAGGCTGAAATTACAATGGGAAGAGCATGAGAAAGTATCCCTTGATGCATTAACATTTTCCTATTGCATCTTGACTGAAACATCTCTAAAATCTGCTCTTTGAAATGATGAAGTAAGCTACAGGAGACAAATTTATGTACAGGAGGAGGTGAAGCAGGTAATGTTGCATACTAAGTGCAATTAGTTTGAGGGTATTTGTGTAGCGTTTGGGTTCTCACTGAACTGTGGATTCCTGGTGAGGAGAGTCACTTTCAGGACGAGGCCCTTGGGCTTCTGTGAGAGTTGCCTTTGTTGTGCCTATAGCAAGAAAAACCTATTTCATTGTGCAACTTCATAAGGTGGTATTTGCCTCTTTTCACAGAGATTCATGACACACAATCATCTTGGTATTTGTTTTCCCTCAGTCTTTTCAAACTGACAAACTTTCAACTAATAGAAAAAAAATATGTTACATCCTAGTAGTATGATCTTGAGGTTTTATACAAATAAGCTTCATCCCGTATCTGTTACTCCAGTCCTCAGGACCACCTAGTTCTTTAAATACTATATTCCAATTCTTTTCTCTCTTGTTAGTGACACAGAAAGCATGCTAATGGAACTTATTGCACAATCTTTAATGAAAATAAAACATATTCTATAACAAAGAAGCAATAACCGCATTTGAGCTTGATCATTCACCTTTGGACACTGGTTAAGTTTTCCCTTATTTTTAGTGAATCTTTCAAATACTTACACTCTCATACATCACATTATAGCTGTTAAAATTTATAATTAGTGATGAAAATAATTGTTAGAAATGAATGCTGCAGCATATACCTCCAAACTGTTCTAAAAATACACTTCTTGCTAGGCCAAATGAGGGGAAAAAACTGCATGGTAAAGAGTTTTACTTTGCAACAGAAATAGCTGTCTTTGAAATGGCCTTCAGAACTGTCGCATCTACCCCAACAGTCAGGCTTGTAGGACTTTTATCTTGAGTTGTTTGGCAGTCTTATTCTTGACTGCTTTTACAATAATCTCTGCAGAAATGTGGAATGATTAGTACAATGTGTTTTTCCTGGGAATTATGACTCATTCCAGAACAAACTGCATATGCGAGGGATATTTGCTGCACCTAGATTTCAGTAAATGGCTCTGGTCCCCAAACTAAGAGCCTCATCTTTATATGCCCTCTAAATAAATATGGGAGAGAGACCCATTTTGCTGCAGAGTGATTCACTTTCGGGTGAACTGAATTACTCTCCTAAGATTTTGTCCTTTCATGTTGGTCATTTACGGATAGCACTGAAATCCAGTGACAGGGTCGTAAACAGTTGCTCTATTTAACTGTCTGGAAAGTTCAAGGAGGTAAACTCGTAGAAGTTCATGCACAACATGCATAAAGGTGGTTATCAATTTATTCCCCACTATTAAAAGCAGGGACTTATCATATAGTAACCTTCCATGATTTTCCCTAATTGCACAGTCATGCGTCACGTATTTTCTGGGTGTTCTCTCTAACTCATCCTGCCAGTGGAAAGCAGCTGAAGGTAATCCTTCAAGCTCGGCTTTGCAGAGCATGCCGTAGAAGAGCGTAGGAGATCACTCCACTAGCTTGACAACGTCAGTATGAGGAGCAGAGTAAGGTAGCTTATACAGAGTTCAGTGCTGACTTGGTCAAGGCCTCCAGATGAAATCTGTATCAGAGTAGGGACTTAAAACAGGCTTTGAAGTCCCAGACTAATCCTAGAGCACTTCAAGCCACTTCTTCTCTTGTAACTCGGTGTGGGCTTTTTTGTACCAACAAGTTTTCATTCCTGCACTGAGGACACTCTCATGTAGGATGGCTATGCTGCAAAGTGCTCTTGGGCTGAGAAGCAAAAAAGTTTCTGGCAACACAGGTGATCTGCAGTCCCATATGCTTCTAGCTAATGCACATCTCTAAAGCAGAGTGTGAATATGCTTCCATACAGTACAAGGGACAGCAGTGATGCCTGATCGAAGAATCATTTACCTTCTAAGCAAAACAGGAGAAAGAAGTTCCTGCTACATTCAGGACTCCCTGGAAGCAATGCTCTTCATCTGCTGCTTTACTATTGTGTGAGTCCACTTGCTCAGCAACTTGTTTCTCCTGAAGGTGGGATACCTCACCAAGCATCACTTACTTTGGGAGCTTCTCCTTTTTCTTCTCAGTATGGTTCTAACCACAGAGCATGGGCCTGACTCATAAGGACAATAAAGAATTAATTGTAAAGAATCCTTTTAGAGATCTCTTATTTTCTCAGATAAGAACACATATTTCCCCCTGAAATTTATCAGGGACACAGCAATTTCTTGAGGCTATTATGAAAGACCAATAATCTGCTTTTTTGCAGGGCATGGTAAACCAGCACAGACTTTGGCAAACAGGTTGTGCAGAGCAGGACATGACCCAACTGACTGGACATGGGCCACCTCTGAATCAAATTTCCATAGCTCTGCTGGGCAGCACTGTGCTCTCAGCAACATTACACAAGGTTAAGCAGGAGCTCCCTGAGACTGCAGCTGATGCAGGGAACACAGGTTTCTCTGCAAAGCATTGTGCAGAGGCAGCTGGAGTCTTATCGATACATTTTTCTAAATTCAGGTATAGGTTTTGTATTGATTTAAGGCTGTAGTTTTGTATAAGCACATTTCAAGAGATATATCTGGTGAAGACAAAATTTTGATTTTCAGTGTGAATTAATACTGCTCTGTGCAGCCTCCAGAGAAATAAAATCACCAGCAATGACAGAACCTGTACAGCTTTCTCTGTGTTGCTTCTTTTTCATTTGTCACTTCTAATGCTATTTGTAACTGCTTGGAGGTGTACAGCTGTTGCCACCTTCACCTTACAGAAAACTTGATTATTTTTAGTTTCTTTTTTACACCCGGACTAAGGCCAACCCTTTTCCTGTCACTTTTCACTCTGTAGATGATTCTCCAACCAGTTTAGGCAGAGAGTTCAACAGGGCATCATGAGTCACACTTCCCTTTTCATGGTATTTTTAGAACTATCAGAAATCTTTTAAATACATTCTGACAATTTGAAGAAGAAAAAGCTACATTTGCCTCAGTTTGATTTAACTGAATCTTGGAAGATAAGCGGGGGTGTATGAAGGAGAAAGCACAGAAACAATACTGCCTTGACTCATTTTCTTGTCCATACTGCGCTGATGTTTCTGCCCTTTAGCTGCTTGAATTGCTTGTCAGGCATGGCTGTAAGATCTAATGCCTCCAACAAATAATTTCTGAACAGAACAGAGAAACATAGTTATTTCAGTTCACAATGTCTATGTGCATGACGATAATGAAATTTCAGCATTGATGTCAACAGCACTGATGTGGTATTTTTTTAAGTGGTTGGAGTTTTAGCAAGTGAAGCAGTATAACTGCCCTTGAGGGGTCTGTGCCCTTTGACAGCAAAGCAGAAAAACATTGTGTTCTGCAAATCTAGTGTTCTGCTGTACTCTGGAGAATGGAGAATATAATCTGGTTTAACAAGCACTAGTGTTCTCATAATGTCAGCTGAAGAGGATTACAGGAGAATCAATTTTATGTAATCAAACTTCCCTGGCATAAATAGAGATAATTTTCTTGGGAAAAAAAAAAAAAAAGAAGAAAAAGAAGAAAGAAAAGTCTCCATGACTAGAGTATTCCCTTCCCTTCCTGTAAGGTGGCTGCTAACTTCCTACATTAAATGAAAAATGGTAATTGAAACAATTCTTGGGAAATACCACTCTCTCAATGATATGCGGTAACATTTTAAAAAAAAGCAAAGTGTATTCAATGTGTAACAATTCCACCAGAAATGGAATACATAATTTGGCTGATGTCTTATTTTGGGTCTTTCTTTGACACTGGAAAAAATAGAACGTCAGAGCTTGACATAGTTCTGCAGTTCCTGCATCTTTCCCTCATGTAGGTCTTTCTCAAAGTCATACTGATATAAGATGCATCCTCTGAACACAAAATGACCTTCATGAAGGAGCAAAAGAGAAATTGTTTCAACTCCCAAAAGTTAAATTTTAGACTGAAACTGTTAAAAAGATGTGTAAATGGGAACATGGATTGTAGAGGGGACAGATTTCTATTGAGGAGTTTGTCCTTTAGCTGGTACATGCAAGTCAAGCAGCAGCAGACCATGCAAGGTTGAAGTGTTAATTTAAATCTTAATATCACCATATCCTTTTCAATACAAGCTGGGAGTGCATACAACCAAAAATTGTCTAACAGTGTTATTGCAAGAACAGTACTACCAGGATAGCTCTCATGGTACAGTTGGATTCCAGAGGAAAGGGAAGAAGAGATTGGACTGAGGAGAGGTGTGAATCCTTTCCACCGGACCCTCTTGATGCTGTCTGCTTGTGTTCCTGTGTGTTTTCCGCTTCAACATATTTAAATACATCCCAAATTGCAGCACACTTACGGAATTATTGCAACAAAAGTTGCCTTTCTTCCTCCACAGACTCATGTCTCTTTTTTTGTCTATTCTGCACTGCTCATGTTGGAATAGGCCCATGCGCTGCATATTCTGTGCTGCATGACAGGGATAAGGCTCTGGTACTGTGCTCTGTAGCATTCCCATTGCTTTTCACCTCCGTGTAGTTCAGCCTCACCATCATCCTTACATGCTGAACTGTATGTTCAGCAGTCCTTTTTAACCTGTATTAAATACTGAAAGAAAGAAAACATTTGGAAGCAGGTTGCTTTCCCATGCAGCTCCAGTGTGCAAAATAGCTGGGTGTAAAATTGGCAAGACTTGGTCCCTCTCTTCCATCAGGGCAGTGTAGATCTTATTGATCTATATTGTTTATTGTGCTTCCTAGTCACTTGGCCTCCGCACTGCGATATCTACACAGAGACCATAAAACTATGCTAGCTCTTACAATGAAGTCTTACATGTTTGTGTCTTGGTAATAAGGCTGCAGAATTAGTCAGCTATGCATATAAAGCCCCTGCCTTTGCACTGTGGACAACAGAAAGACTCCAGTGGTAGCTGGCACCTGCCTAAGAGAGGAAGAAGCTGCTCCATTACTGGCACCTGGGTAAGGACAGACCATTCTGTCACCCTTAGAGAATGATAGAGACAAGAGAAATTGAAGGAAGTGCTAGATTAAGTGCACTCGTGCCTGCACTTCCATCATTCAGATCTTGACTGCATTCACAGTTTGAGAGGATGTCTGGGGCTTGCCTGGCCAGATTTCCGCGGCGGGCGGGATGTCAGGGTGGCTTCTGCAAGAAGCTGCTAGAAGTTTCCGTAAGTGTAATAGAGCCAATGCCAGCTGGCTCTGAAGATGGACCCGCCGCTGGCCAAGGCTGAGCCTATCAGTAATGATAGGATAGGAACACCTCTGTAAAAATGTATTTAAGAAGCAGAGGAAAAAGGACTCCTCCACACAACAACTAGCAGAGAGACAGAGGAGTGAAAGTGTGTGAAGACACCAATGTCAGTGAAGAAGGAAGAGGAAGGATGTTCTCCAGGCACCAGAGCAGAGAGTCCCCCAGGTTGGGGTGAAGCCTCTGGTGAATGAGGCAGGCTGTCCCCCCTGCAGCCCATGGAGGTATAGATGTCCACCTGCAGCCCATGGAGGACTTCACGCCAGAGCAGAGCAGGTTGATTCATAAAAGGGCCGGTGGTCCCAGGGGAAGCCTGTGCTTGAGAAGGTTTCTGCCACAGCCTGAAGCCCATGGAGAGAGAGAAGCCCACGCCAGAGCAGGTTGGCTGGCAGGACTTTTGTGACACCCCAGGGGGACTCGTGCTGGAGCAGTTTCCCCCTGAAGGACTGCACCCCGTGGAGAGACTCCCATTGGGGCAGTTTGTGAAGAACTGTCTCTCATGAGAGGACTCATGTTGGAGAAAGATGTGTGAAGATTGTCTGCCGTGAGGGGCACCCTGCAATGGCCCAGGGGAAGAGCGAGGAGTGCTCCTCCGGAGGAAGGAGCAATAGACAACATCGGATGAAATGACTGCAACCCCCATTCCTTGTCTCCCTGTGCCACTTGGGAGGAGGTGAATAAAATGGGATTGATGTTAAGCCCAGGAAGAAGGGAGTGATGGGGAGAAGGTGGTTTTATTTTTTTTTTAATTTCTCACTACTCTTCTCTGATTTGTTCTTTAATAACTAATTTCCCCAAAATCGAGTCTGTTTTGTCTGGGACAGCAGGTGCGGGTGATCTCCTTGTCCTTATCTCAAACCATGGGCCCTTCATTATATTTTCTCCCCCTATCTAGCAGAGAAGGAGGGTGCTCTGTGGGCACCTGGCCGCGAGTCAGGGTCAAACCACCACAGAGGACAACATTTACACATTTCTTCCAGCCTCTTTTCAGTTCTGACAATCAGTAACTGATGCTAAGTGGGTGCCTGTTTGACTTTCTGCACCTGCATCCCACATTTGTGCACAGCCTGTGTCACCTGAAGTAGCACCCATAAGGACCTGATGTTTGTGGAATGGACACAGCCTGTTAAACTCTGCAGTAAATCTTACTGTGGGAGTTCAGAAGTCTCTTAACTTGCCCCATCAGTTTGTTGCTAATTCATTCTAGCTTTCTATCTTGGTGCAGCTACCCCCTTTCTCCTGTCTTCTGTCCATTGTTTATTGAAGTTCTTGCCTGGGTGGAAAACACCTCTCTGCTTTTACTCATGCCATATATCCGGATGTCAAAATTAAATAATGGATTTCCCTGGTCTTGTCTGGCATCAAGGTAAAGAGTGATGTGTTTCACACAACACTTTCTCTGCTGTCTGTTTACCAAGGTATACGTTCCCTGTGTTTGAGAGGTGCCTTCCTACTTATGATATCAAAGGGAGTGAGGTCATATCAGGAGATTTACTTGTTAGTCTTTCTGTGCTTGTGCTGTATTGCACATCTGAGCTTGATTTAGTTTGTGAACTCTGCTGTTACTTACCCAGTTTCCCTTTCCTTGATTTTCCCCCATCTCATAAAGCAAATATAACTAATGTGAATTGTAAATCTTGCGTTTTCTGCTGCTATTGCTTTATTTAGCGATGCCTTTACTCTTGGATAGGGAATAATCCAGGTCTTTGAGAATTTTCTTGCTAATTTCTCTAAGACCACATAAAGTTTTCTTTAGTTTAATTAAATGAGAAAATAAATTACACTTTAAGACAGACTTACTTGAAGTTTAACCCTGATAAGAAGAATATATGAATTTTTGTTTCCTTATTTTTTGTATTTTTTTTTTCTGTAGAGTCAGAAAATTCTTCTTGGTCAGGATTTCTTTCACATACCCCAATGATTCTGTAGCACTTTGCTCTACAGTGTGGTCATCTCAGCCAAGCTTTAGAGCATTGCCATTACTAAGCTAGAAGTTTTTTCATCCTTAGTGCTTTGTCTGCATCATCCTATTCATCATACACCTCCTGTTCATAATTTTTATCTGGGTCATTTTTCTCTTTGCAGGTACATGCCAGAGTTTGACTCTTACATTCTTTGTAAATAAGTTCTTTTCTTCCCTGTATTGCATAGCTCCAGTATTGCAGCTGGTATAGGGGTGTGATCAAGCAGGGATCTGTACAGTGAAAACGTTCTTCATGATATCAGTTGTGGGATCAAACCATAGATTTTGAATTATGAAGAACAGGTGTGCTGTACTAAGAACTTGTTATCCTGTCCAGTTATTCAAACAATCTTATCTTTGAATTCAGAACAATGGAAAGATGGAATGTTTTGGTTGAATTGCCTTCAAGATGGTTACAGATGCAAGATCTGCTCTGTGTTTCCTTTCATCAGGAAATTGCATGTCTGTCTTTTCTAGATTTGAACGTATTCATACAAAGAAAGGGAACTACACTAAGTCACTAGTTTCAAACCAGGAAGAAGTAGATGATCTAGCAACCTTGGAGGTACTAGATGAGGTAAGAACATCTTTTTTCATGTTTTCCTGATCACATATTAAAACACAGTAGTATGCTGTTGATTTTCAAGTTCAAATATATTGTCACACTTCAGTTGTGGAAATGTGCAATGACATATTACCAGTTTACGCCAAATATTTTAGATGAGATTTACTGTGTAAGAAATGGTTCCCACTTAAAACTAGAACACCCTTTGCAGTTATGGCCTTAGACCAAGCGGTATTGTAGCAGCATTTGCTTAACAGGATTTATATTGCTGGATTTTGTTACAGCTGAATATCTAGTTTGCGCTGATGTGTTAACCTAAAATTGGTCCAGGTCCAAGAACACACACCTTCTTCCCTGGTGCTTGGGCATCTAAAGTTGTTTTAAACTAGCTTACCGTACTCTCCTAGGCTGAGTTCTCACTGACTTAACTTCATGGTGGAGATGTCAGCTGAGGCTCTGATCTGTCAGTGCCTTCTGGTGACATTTTGACAAAATTACTGATAAAAATCTCACTAGTTTGTCAGAGTTCAAAAATGGGTCCACTAGGAGTAGGGAACATGTGTAAAGGAGTGGGGAAGTCTGTTGTGTTTATGGTTTAAGCTTCAAAAAACAGAAAGAATAATTGGGCCACAGCACATTATCTGCAGGTCTTAGAGGCCACTAGTGGCTGTAAACAAATTGTCATTCTTCCCCTACCAAGCTGTGCATAGACTATAATTTACATTCTCTTATCTGTAAAATTTCTCTGATATATTGTGTCTTCATCAGTCCAGAATACTAAATGTGGCTCTTGAGCTGGTGAACTACACAATGCTAACAGCCCACAGAACATCTTCCATCATCTAAGAGCTTCGCTATAGCAGCTTAATGTTTAGTTGATACCAATTGAACTAATCTAAACTTCACCTACTGCACAAAGCTCAGATTTAAGTATTTTTTTCAATATTGTGAATGGCCATATGCTAGCAAGACTGCTTTTTATTGTTTGCCATGAAGCATATAAACAATATGAGCTAAAGAAAAGATAGAAAAAAACCCCCAAACCAGACAACCTGGGAGTATATTGCATCACAGAGGTGGAACATTCTCATGAAAGTCCTCAGGAAGCCTCCCTAGAGGCAACATTTGACTATGATATTTTACTAAATCCAATCCAGTTTAAAACCTCTGTCACATATGAATGGCAGCTTCTCAGGACTTTCTTCAGTTCAAATTTTTCTTCCAGTTTAGTTAGCCCCATCAGAAGAGCAAAACAGGAGATCTCCTGTAGTTGCAAGAAATAATTTCAAAAAGGACAGAAGTTTCCCTAAAACAGTCTATTAATGTGAATCTAGTTATGGCCAAAAGCAGTGTTCAAAACCAAAAAATGGAAGAGTTTATCAAGGCAATGGAAAACCAAGGGTTTTCTCCTGTTTTTCTGTGGAGGAAATGTAACGTCTTCATCTGTTGAGAATTCAGGTTTTAAGATCATTAGCCACAACACAGTGCACAACACTGTGAAGAGATAGATGTGAAGGGAAAGCAATTCCTTCTGAAGTCCTCTGCTGCCAGTTGTTCTGTTCCAGTGGGAATAGGGCCTAAATATTTTCACATGCACCTCGGAACAGTCTCAAGGCTGGTTTGAATTCCTTCGTCCAGTGCTGTGTCCTGTTTTGACTGGACACCTAACTAGGCGCTTTACATAACCAGCTCTGCATGCAGAAGGTGAGGGGAAATATGTCGAGTAGTTGGGTGTGCCACTAATGGGACCTTTTTTCTTGATTCAGGGAGAATTGGTTCTGCAGCAGCAAAGAACATGCTCAGTTGTATTCCTGACTATTAATACCTTCTCTCTCTATCCTCACTCATTGTAACTACATAAATATTTTATATATTTTCCTAATATTCTTTTTTTTCCCCAATGTAATACAGTATTCCTATTCTTTCTCCATCAGAATACAGTAACAGAGCAGTTGCAGAAGGGTTACGCCAAGGATCAGATCTACACATACGTTGGGGACATTCTCATTGCGGTCAATCCATTTCGGAACATAGACATTTATTCTTCACAGGTGTGAAAATCTAGGTTTGGTTCTTTTAAACTAGCACTGATTTCCATTAAAATATAAGTATCTGTGTTAAGTATAAAGACCATTCATGAGATTTACTTCAGTTCACTCTGAAAACCAGTTGCCCCTTCAAGGGCATGCTGACACACATCCTTATTATGCTGAATTTCAGCACAGAAATTAGAAACTCAAAAAAAAAGAATTTCTGATATTTTCACGTAGATCATGTCTATGTCTGAAGTGCAAACAGCTATATCTGAGCAAGTAATCCATTTTAGTCAATGAATATAAATGGAATTTTCAACGTTATTGTTGACTTTCAGGATTCATTCTAGGATGAGATAAAATATGTTAAACTTCATGAAATTTGTTCTAGATACCCATAGCAGCTAGGTCAGAAGTAGTATCTGTACAGATAAATTCATTTATTCAGGTGAATCTTACCCCTTCTGTGGGATATCCTTGTCCTCCACTTCCCATGGAGAACTTCTGTTAATGGCTGAAAATAGGAGCTGGAGCATTCCCTCCCAAGAAGGATCGGGAGGCCATAGCTATCAGACGGTTCAAAAAGCAATCATGTAAAATTTTAACTTCTGTCAATTTGCCTTCCCATTATATAAAAGGGGACAGATATGAAAGTCTGGTCATACAATACTTTGACATTATTAATTATCAGATACTACAAGTACAGAAAAGATCTTAAGTTTTGACATCAGTATAATGCAGAAATACTAAGAGGATGTGAAATACCAATAAAATGAAATTATAAGTTGAAGCCTGATGTCTGGCAACATTAAATTTTCTTCTAATAATTTGAGTTTTCATAGTGTAATCACGACTGGCATCAAAATTGTGCTGCTTCTTTTTTAACAGTTCTTACAGTACTAGATACATACAGGTTCATGGTATAGGGAGTGTAGTAACAGCTCACTCAGAAAATATCACAGCTGGTAACCTCATCGTGCTGTACACTAATCTGAAAATAAAACTGAACTCTAATAAAAAAAATATATGTTGTGGGACACAGATAATGTTATCATTTTTCTTATATTTAGCATTCCAAACTGTATATTGGAGCCAAGCGGACTGCCAACCCTCCTCATATTTTTGCTGTTGCTGACATAGGTTATCAGTCCATGGTGACTTACAACTCCGATCAGGTAAAGATGGAGTGTCTTAATTATATCATATGCTAAGCCAGGAGATACATAATGAGCTCAGCCATGCTCTTGTTCTCTGCAGTGCATTGTTATTTCTGGAGAAAGTGGAGCTGGCAAGACACAAAG
Organism: Apaloderma vittatum; assembly: GCF_000703405.1. NCBI lineage: Eukaryota > Metazoa > Chordata > Aves > Trogoniformes > Trogonidae > Apaloderma > Apaloderma vittatum. The sequence goes on along the minus strand of NW_009711166.1, from coordinate 13,812 downwards.
TGCCTTTTTTTTTGACTGTCCTGGGCAAGGTATGCTTCAAAGGGGATGCCTCTGTATGACTTTGCTAGCTTGGACCTAATTGACTGACCCTACCTACAGGGAATTGGTAGAAGGGCAAGACTATAGTACATTTTCCAAAGAACTTCTATAAGGTCAGATTGGAACATGATACTGATCTGTCTACCCCTTCCTCCCTCCTGAACTAGGGTTACTTGAAAATATTTTGAGGATTGCACAAGGAAGTACCCACTGCAGTGAGGGCTGTGACTTTCTCTGTCCCTTGTTTAACTGAGTGTCTTCAAATCACCCAAACTGTACTAAATGAAATCCTGTTTGAGCTTTTTACCTCTTCCCTCAGCCAGTTTGCTGGCAGTGGGACGTGGTCGTTCTGGGAAGTGATCACCATAACTGTCTAAATGAAATGCCATTTTTGCATGTCTTGGGTGAGATGCGACCAAACTGATCTGTTGGTTTGCAGCAGTAAGCAGATGCTGAGAAGGATCCTAAAAGCAGGCCGACCATCTCAGAGTGCTGGACCACAGAAATTGATTAGTTCTGGTGTTGTTGTTATCATTATGTGTTTTATCTCTCCCAGCCAGCCGTTAGTTCTGCAGATTGCAATATTCTAACTGGTTTAATGAGACATATATGCCTTTCTTTCCATATGATTCATGTGGGAGTGGCTGCCCTGATGATGTCACACTTCACTATACCAACTAGAAGAAGAAAGAAACACTTAAGAGTGAATGTATTTGAGTGTTTACTGATAATTTTAGTCAATATCTTTTTTTTATCTAGGCTAATAACAGGACTCTACAGGAGAAGATCCTCCAGGTGAATAACCTCGTAGAAGCATTTGGAAATGCAGGCACTATCATCAATGATAACTCAAGCAGATTTGGAAAATATTTGGAAATGAAATTCACTTGTGGTGGCACTGTAGTAGGAGCTCAAATTTCAGAGTATCTCCTTGAAAAATCCAGAGTTGTCCACCAGGCTGTGTAAGTACAAAAAATATATTTGACCTAATTTGGGGTTGCAGACTCGTGGAGAGCCAGGAATGACTTTTTTGCAGAAAACCAGTGACTGATTACCTAGAAAATGGGAGACCCATATTTTGGACCCATGTCAAGCCAGGAGATCTTGAACCTATAAGTTCCCCTACCTTGCCAAGAGAATACACAAACCAGCAGGACGCAGCGTGCAGAGCAAGTCTATATAACCTAGTGATTAAAACACTGAGGGAACGGGTCAGTGATCTGCTCCTGCTCCTTAAATTGGTCTTGTCTTCTGCTACCAACTGTCCACAGTAAAACATGCACGCTAAGTTGGCACTGGACTCTCACCTAGGCACCCACCACGCAGAAAGGAGTGCACCAGGCTTTGATCCTGTTTCACACAAGCGTATAGTGGTGCGCCTGAGACATACGCCACATCTCATACAGAAACCAGGGGTTTGAACACAATTCCTCTTGTCATTTTATAGTGACCAACTTCTCCATCTACCTCAGGGTTCAATGGTGGTTGCAAATTGCCACCTGAGCATCCACTTCACAGAATCACAGAATCACAGAATGACATAGGCTGGAAGGGACCTTAGAGATCATCTAGTCCAACCTCCCTGTCATGGGCAGGGATGACTCTCAACTGGATCAGGCTACTCAAGGCTCCATCCAGCTTGGCCTTGAACACCTCCAGGGAGAGGGCAGCCACGATAAACCTTCTGTCCCGGGTTTGGGCATCCAACTTATAGGCAAAGCATGCCAGGTCATAAGGCGCTTTGCTGAATGCCTGTGTGCTTTCTTGATTCAGTGCTAAAGGACACAGCAAACGTACTGGATTCAGTGAATCAAGAGCGTATAGCTCTCCCGTGGTCAGAAGATTTTTTAAAATAACTGGAGGTTAAGCAGCCTATTTAATGCAGCGTGATGAGCAGTGTGTAAGGTCTCACCCAGCATCTACTGACTGCATCAAAGGCAGAGCAGGATTTAGCTGCTTGTAGTACCAAGCAGCTGCCCTGGCAGCTTCAGGGCAAACACACAATGACACCGAAAGGGTGTTCACTTCTCAAGAACTTCTTTCAGAGTCCTCTGTCAGTTTGCATGAGCCTTGTCTTTTATTAAAATAACATTTAATAATAGCCTGTATGTCATCAGTAAATGTAACACAGTTAAATTACTAACTCAGTTTGTTGTTTCTGTTTTTTCAGAGGAGAGAAAAATTTCCATATTTTTTATTATATTTATGCTGGTCTGGCAGAAAAGAAAAAACTGGCGCACTATAAACTGCCAGAATATAGACCTCCCAGGTAACGCAGTTTATTTTTACATAAATTGATTTCTAAGAAATGTGGTGTAGAATTCTCAACCTCGTTTACATTCTGACTCTGTATCTATCAACTCTTTCAGATACCTGCAAAACGATCATTTCAGAATAGTGCAAGATTTCATGAATAACAGCTTTTATAAGTCTCAGTTTGAGTTAATTGAACAATGCTTCAAAGTTATAGGTTTTACACTGGAGGTGAGTGCTGATAACCCATTTATTTTTGTGAATTTGATGCCTGCTTTAATCAGGAAAATCTTATATAAAGTATTCAAATGATCTCCTTTGTAATTTTCTTCCTTTAGCAGTAGTGTGTTTATGTTTTAGGATATTGCATGGTGAACTTATTGTTATATTCCCACATTTAAAGTTTTAAGGTTTCAAGGCATTGATAAACTAATAAAATTGCATTAGTCAACAACACTTCGAAATCAGTGAATGCATCTGAGTAATTGGGGACAAAAAAGGGTTTTGCAAGTTAAAAGCATAGAAGATAATATTGTAACTGTTTCTTAGCCTAAATTATAGGACTGTGAATATGAGGTCCGTCTCTGTTTTAAGATGAAGTCCATGGTTTGAGCTCTAAAAATTCGTTGAGTTGATCTGAGTTTTGATGGACTCAATATATTTTCACAACTCCAGGAGGAAAGTTGAATGAAGTTTTTACATCCCTTCTGAGTAAATCTAATCACTAAACACTAACTGAACGCATTCTTACTTTATGATCTCATATCATTGCTCTGCTGGACATTAAACCCTTCTCCTCAGGCTGTCTTTGGTATTACTAAAATAAAAACAGGCCTCTGGATTTATAAAGCAGGATGCAAGGGAAGGAAACCCCATCCTGCACCCTAGTTCTCTCTGTAAGAAGTGGTGCGTCACAGCTGTCGTTTACTGCTGACGTGATCTCGGACAATAGTAGGACTATGATCCATATAGTAACTGTGAAATACAGCACTAGTGCTGCAGAATGGATGTGCATTTTAATTTCTTTGACAAAACTGCATGTTGTAAGGAGCTTTTCACAGAAGATTACTCATTTCAATTGAATGTTTCTGGCTTCCTTCAACATAAATATTTGTATAGCCAGCAGAACAGATTTATTCACCTGTTCTGTTCCTCAAAAGTCATTTTGTATTAAGTCATAGTAACAGTGGAGTTTGCAGTCTCTTTCTCTTCTCTGTGCTTATGCACAACTGCACTTAGTAATACCACACTTGTGCTATCACATCCTTTCACACCTGTACTTTCACCTTGCAGGAGCAGCGTGGAAGGGTTTGCACAGTTCAGCACTGATAACAGTGTTGTCACAGCACCAGAGACTGTAATAAGTCATAATTTATACCATGAAAAGCAGCAAGTCTGTTTTTGTTCCCAGTTCTTTTGTTCCCTTAGATGGATGGGAACAATAATCCTGATCATCCAAAAGAGACCTTCCTTAAATATTCGAGATCCAGTTAGAACTAGGTCACTGCCCGCATTGTGCAGTTTTAGCGGGGATCCTCACTTGATTAATTCGGCAAGCTACTGTGATCTGAATCTGTAAAAAATTATCTACCGGTAGAACTCTCACAGTTTCAGAAGCAGGTTGAGTGCCATAGGCAGTCTAACCATGGTTACCTGTGAGCCCCATCCGTGTTAGCCTGTCTTAGTTCTTCCCAAGGTCAACTAGCCTGTTTGAGGCTGTGTTTGCAAGAGTGAAGGAAGTCTCCTTCCTCCTCTGAGGTTCTGATATTTCCAGTGAGAAAAAGATACTGGAAGACAATGAGTTCCTTTTCTAAGTTCGTTTTTTAGTCATATAGCCTTAAGCTTTGACATTCATCCAGTGCACAGGGAAGGTTCTATATAAGCATGTTCCATGTTTTATTAGCAGAAAACCTTGGGCAGAATATCTTCTCTAATCCAGTTAAAACTGAGACCTAAATAAGGCTTTATTTCTTTGAAATGTAACTACTGTCAGTACTCACTGTCTTAAAATCACACTATTTCAGGCTGCATGGCAAAATTAATAGGAAAGGACTGCCTGAGGTGAACAATAATCATGCTCTATGAGACAGATCAAGCCAGATTTCAAACACACTGGAAAAGGGCACAGAAATGTCAGCAGCTATACATACTGTACTGCATAATGGCAAAGATAAGCTGTCCGTTTCTTTGTGTTTCATCTGTGTCCCTAAGTTTAAAATGAAAGTGATTGCTTAAAACATAGGTAAATTGTGTACCAGTTATCCTGAGCATAATTTTTAGAGTGAGCTTATCTCATTTGTCTTGCTGTCACTGGAATAATTAATTTATTAACTGCTAGTTTAACTTCTGAAATTGTTGAAAACAAGATCAAGTATTCTGGAGCAATTAAGGATTTTATCTGAGTAAATGATGCCTGACATGGTACCAGCAAACTCTTGAATAAAATACTCTGGAATAAAATGCTGTGCCATTATGAAGAGTCCATCACTGTAAAATACCGATCAAATTCATGAAACTGCTTCTTTTAAAACTACTATAAAACTCAGTAACCTGCTGTTTATAAAATACACTTACTGCATGCCTCAGAATATCTGGTATCATGAATTCCTTGCTTAAAACCTAGTCTACTTTACAGAAGCACCTCAGCATTTCTGAGTAGAAAGTACTCAGAGATCATCAAGTATTCTGATAAACATTCACAGTTCAAATGAAAATATACAATTCAAATCTAAGTCAAAACTCAATCATTAATTGCAAATATTACTTTGTCATATATAAGTACTTAAAATAATTTACTGTATATATCACTTCACTCTCCAGACGAATATTAACTTTTTTCAAAGCAGAATCCCTCTTCAGAAGCTACTAAATAATTTGAAGTTTAAATATGCTTAAGTAAAGTCCATACTAAGTTGCTTTGGTTACTACACAATTCCTGACAGACATTTTGAAGGGTAAAGTGCT
>NW_009711166.1:0-8525 GCF_000703405.1 Apaloderma vittatum | reverse complement strand
TGTGAGATCTTAACTCTTCCCCCCTGAAACTCCTTCTGACGACATCGGTGGGAGCCAGTACAGACTTATTATTTGGAGTACAATTTTTGCATGATCCAAGAAACATAGATGCATATTTTTTGTTGATTTAGGTATTATATTTTTAGACACAATTGTGCCTGCAGACGCAGTGAAGGGTGGATATAAATAGCATCTGAATTACTTCTGTGTAAGAGGATTATGTTCACCACTGTTTTGTGCTTCCCTTACTCCATGTCAATCCTGTCCTGTCGACAAGTATGGAAGAGAGATTAGGTTATGGTTTGTCTTGCCCTCTGTGTGTTTTACACTTCAAAGACCATGCTGGGTACCAAACAGGGAATAGCTGCTGAGCACAGTATTGCTGAAAGTAGGGAACGTGTGGCGGACAACAGGAGACAACATAAACACGTGTCCATCGCACAGACCAGTGACAAATCTGTCTGACTGTTCAGTATTGCATCTTTTTAAATATGCCTTTCAGGAGCTTGGAAGTGTGTACAGTGTCCTGGCTGCCATTTTAAATGTCGGTAACATCGACTTTTCTGCGGTGGTATCTGAACATATGATTGACAAGAGCAACATTTCCAATCCAGTAGCCCTTGAGAACTGTGAGTGCTTTTTCTTGTTTTGCGATTGTTTTCATTTAGTGTTTTGACAGTGAATTTCTTTTATTGCAAGAAATGAATTATTATCAATGAAAGCTGTATTCACATGGAAATTTTGCAAGAATAATTAAATGCTGAAAATAGATTAATTCTAAGCCCACCTGAATTCAAATACAAAAAGAAAGTATTTCTGTGTTGTGCACCTTCTTTGACTAACCAATTCACTGGCATTCAGGAAATACGACCAATACTGCAGATGCCTGAAAAGAAAATCTTTGTAATTTTTTCAGGGTTATTTGATGGAGAACCTTATTAACACATGGAATAGGTTTTTTTCCCAGTTTCATTCTCATAAACTTATTACTTGTTCCCCACATGTGCCTGCTGAAATATGGCTCACATTCTTTGGGAGGGATACCTTCCCTGTAAGGCTACTGTGAGGCAAAGGAGGGAAAGGGGCAAATATCCTTGAGGAAGTTGCTACTCTTTTTCTCAGTGATTACAGGTGGAGAGATAATGCAGTCTTCACACTATCTTCTTAAACGTTTTCCTGCCATAGAGAGAAAAATATTATGAAACTGGAAAAGAAGCACCCCATTTGTGGAACAGAGGAAGGACAGCAGTGGCTGACATAGTCACCTAGATTCCCTAGCATTTATTCATAGAGTGTTTGGAGAAAGAACCTCCTTGATAAAGCAATTTAGAACGTAAAGGCTTCTGCTTTGAGTCACTTGCTCATTGACTGCAGTGGAAGTTGGGAAGGTTGGTGACTGAGATACTGACAGTTCTTTGTGTGAACACCCTCATTAGTTGTAGTTCAAGACTTCGATATGGCCTTTATTTATAATATGTTGCAGTTGCAGCTTTGATTGCTGAAATGCCTGGTTTTCTTTCCAAAATCTGCCTCTGAGCTATGCCGGTGGACTTCCTTTCTAGGTGCATCCTTGCTGTGTATTCAGGCAGATGAACTGCAAGAGGCCCTCACCTCTCACTGTGTAGTGACTCGAGGAGAAACAATTATTCGTCCCAACACTGTGGAAAAAGCCACTGATGTCAGAGATGCCATGGCCAAAGCACTGTATGGGCGCCTCTTTAGCTGGATAGTCAATCGCATCAACACTTTGCTCAAACCTGACAAACATTTAAGGTAAAAGGGGCTTTTCCAGAACAAAGAGAGTTTTTCTATGTTAATAATATAGTCTACTCTAGAGCATTTAGTGTCCTCATCCACTTTTTCTCTGCTACCTTTTTGTTTATGATACTACCATGTTAAAAAAAGAAGATTTTATCCTACACATAATATGCAGTAGATATGGATAGCACAGGTGTCTGGTGTTCTTCTGTTTGACCTTTACTCATTTAACTCTTTTATAAATTACATACTAACTACTTTTTCCTTTATACTTTTTCAGGGTCAACTTTTGACATTCATCTCTTGATTACATAGGTCAAATTCTGCTCTTACTTGCACTGGTGATGTTGCTTCTGTCAGTATTATGAGTGTGGTTTCATATATGTGTGAGAGTAGATTCCAAACACATTTACTGAGGTTATTGTCCACCCTGCCCTTACAAGGTGACATCTGAAACACAGAGACAAGAAAGATGTTAGTGGCTTGTGTTGTAGATCCCATAGGTCAGAGGCCTCTATGACTAATAATAAAAGTGAAAAGGGCCAAACTTATAACTGCCTGAAGAGGAATATTGATAATAAATAGCTTTGGTTTGCAAATCTGGATTATTTTTTTTTTTGAAAAATCAGAGGAAAGCCAAGGCTGCAATCCTAAAATTTGTCTAAGCTTTCAAATATTTAGTTACAACAGTTACAAAGAGGACTTTAATTAGTAAGCGATAGGATAAAATTCATCATAGATGGGGCAGCTTTGTTAGCCTCTCTCTTTCACGCCTGTTACAGAGCCCTTTTCAAATTGAATACTTATTATGCTGGTGAGAAGGGAGAAAGTTTGACCTGAAATACTACACAAAAAAAAAAAAAGGAAAAATAGAAGCCTACTTTGGTTTTGTGGTAGTAAAATAATTTGTATTTGCTATGTTTATGTAATTAGCTCTGAGAAGGAGTGTGGCAGACAAATTTCAGCAGTCTATTCACCAGAAATGTAATTTCGAGACAGATAAAATAGTGACCAAATTCAGATCAAAATCAGCAAATACCTTTGATTCTTCCATAATGAATCGCTTTCATTTTTGAGATGAACTTCAAAACGAGGTTCAAGTGCTATTCATTAGTATCTTGAGGCAAATTCTTCATATCCAATTTCCTAAACTTTTTATAAAATTACAACAAAATAAGATTGGTTACAGACAGCTCCTCAAAGGGCTTTTATAGCTAGAATGTGATTAATTTTTTAAATTTATCTAAGAAAATACACTAGTGTTCACGTCAGTTTGACATAAAATTACATTCTCTTTTTTTTTTTCCAGCAAATAATACAAATGCTAGAGCTTTTTTTCCAGTTGCAGAAAATGACCACGTATCTCTCAGAATGCCTTAGCTAAAATGTGAAACTGAAGTTTTAGTAGTAATACTTCTCTGGGACTTAATTGGTAATTTAAATTCATACCACACTCCGGTACTTAAAGTAGTTATTTAGATGCGTAAAAGGTCTAGCTATTCATTCTTTTGACTTTCATGTTAAAATAAGCAATTTTAATTGTTGTGAATAAACAGTATGAAGAAATAATATTTAACAATTTTTAATTTCAAGATGCTGGTGAGTAAAGCCTGTTTTATTACAAGAGAAATGAAAAGAACTGCATGTTGTTTCTGTACTGTAGTCAGCTTTTTACAATAGAATAATAATTAGCAATTATTAGTTTAAAAATAAAATTTTAAATCTTCTATATGCTTATCAGTTAACTCAGTCATTATGTGATTCAGTCTATTTGGACTGCAAATATAGTCATCTTTAATTGATGTGCATTTATTATATTTCAAACAAAAATTGTTATTTTAAGAGGTATCTTAAAATTGTTCTGCTTAACTGGTGTACAGATTTGTCTCATTACATCCTTTTGTGAAATAATAATGAAATTAGTCAGTGTAAAATAAAGATACAACAATAGGAAGTTTATTTAATCTTTGCAGTGGAAACGATGATGGTTTGAACATTGGAATTCTTGATATCTTTGGCTTTGAGAATTTCAAAAAAAATTCCTTTGAACAACTCTGTATCAACATTGCCAATGAACAAATTCAGTTCTACTTCAATCAACATGTCTTTGCCTGGGAACAGGTATGTGTTGAATATTTTGATAAAGCTTTAATATTGCTGAACATATAAAACCTTGTTTCAAGAAACTGCATTGTTCCTTCTCCATAATAGGCTGTAAATTGCAGATTATAGCGAATGTTTTTCTGACTATATTCTGGGAACCAGTGCTTGCTATTTGCAAGTAAAATGTATACATAAAATGCATTAAACTTGAAATTAATGGTATCTAAGCAACATAACACAGTGATAATCGGTTTGATGCAAATGCAATGTTGTTTTCTTGAGGAATAACATTACTGATGTAATGCATAATTCTACAGTAAAAAAATAAATGAGTGGTAACGTAATTTTTAAAGTGCAGTGTTCATAATAGCTTACTAATAAGCTTAATGAACACTGAAATTCCATTATTAAAACTGAAAATCTTGCAATTATTTTGTTTTTATTCAGGAACTAGGTCATCTAAGCTAAATAATGATGAGTTTAATCTAAATAATTTTATGAAAAACAGAAAAGGAATAAAGTTGTAATTATAAAAGTTCATGAAATGGGAGAGGAGAGTGAAAAGCCTTGAAAAAGTTCATGTTAACTTTGTAAATAATTCCATGAGAATTAAATTAACCATCTTTACTTATTATTAAATATTGTTATTTGAAGAAATAACATGTCCAGGGAAAAAAAAATCTTACTGCAAATAGAAATATTCCAAAATTCTGTATGAGCGTAACAGTCAACATTCAAATATTAGGTGAGATAATATTTTCTCTGTTTTATTGAGGTTTATGATACGTAAACGAAAATCCTCCTGAATACTAGTTTTAATTATTAGTTGAAAAGGAGTATTTTATCAGTGTGAATAATTGCCTGTTTTAAGGATGAAAGAGATGCAGGTTTACAATCTGTCTATGTATGTAGGTGTGTGCATGCATGTATCAGTCTACAGGTATATATATCTATGTGTAAAATGGATTTTTGTTTAATATAGATCAATATTTTCCTGTTTCAAGTTATTTCAAGAAATGTTTTCCCGAAGTCCTAGACCTTGTAGTTGTTTTTACAGATTTTTATGGGAGATTCTCTGTCACAAGTATTTTCTTCTCTTTAATACTATCTAAAAGTCAGAGATAAATTAGTGTGCACTACTATAATTACTCTAGGTATCTCCTTTCCAAAGTGCATAAATTCACACAAAAGGAGCACTTGGCTACTGCTGTTTCTAACAGCTGGAAGATGCAAATAGCATAGATTGCAGCACTATTTCATATTCCTGTCAAATCCAGGCACTGACAAGGTCCCATGGACTTGTGTACATGCATTTTGCTCAAATGGGCCCTCCCTGGAAGTGTTAAAAGCCAAGCTGGATGGGACTTTGAGCAACTGGTTTAGTGAAAAGTGTCCCTGCTCAAGGCAGAATGGAACTAGGTGACCTTTAAGTCGCTTCCAGCCCAAACCTATCTGTGGTTCTATGTTTCTGTGATTCTCTAGTTGCCTTTTTGCTGCTCATAAACCTGCCTTGGCTTTCCTAACCCTATCCCTGTACACCCAAACATTGTCTTAATATTCCTTCTCATTTTAATTAGGCTTGGGCCCTGTTCAGTGTAATCCACCTTTACTTTTTTCTAGATATCCCAATACAGAACATTTTGGCCAGATTAATGCAGTGGTTTGTGGTGTCACCATCTAACAGGACCACTTTGCTCTCCTGCGTGTGCCCTGCTGCAAATAGGTCAGGGTGGTTATTTTGCTACTGAGCAGGTGAGGGAGAAAGTAAGCTTCTGGTTTTGACAACAGACAGTTTACCCATTCCTCATTGCAGGAAATGAGTATGACAATTACAGACCTTGTAGAAGGGGAAACTGATCTTTATTTACAGACTCTCGACCTATATCAATTTCATTCATTCATTCTCTTACAGATTTCATTGACTTGCACCCATGTAGAAAGCACTAGGAAGTGTGTGCTCAGGTGGTCTGGCCAGGGTCATTTGTGAGTGACACAGAGAATAAGGGACACCATAGAGCAAACCTTTCTTCTTGCTGAAAAAAGTTTTTGGACAGATCCTTTACATCCTTTAACAGTCGTCAGTTGTTAAGAGGTAGTTCTTTACCTCAGAATTTTATTTATTTCAGCCTCTATAATCTTTAGGAAGATCATTATCTGGCTTTATTTGTTTGGAATATATACATCTTTATGCCTACAGTCTGCTTCCTTGATGGGCTCACAGGGAAGGTGAAGATGTATGTGATGTGCTGTAACCTTGCAATCATCCTCTTGTCAGATTTAAAGGGTGTTCCACTCGCTAGCTGCCTGCAATGAGTTTTTATGTGAGTGAAGCCGTTCTGCTCTTGATGTATACAACGTTTTCTTCAATTTTATTGCTGTGAACAAACATTCATTCATATCACAGGCCATTCTTCTAAGACTTCTTCTTCTTGTGGCTATACTCACATTTCCTTTAATTTATACCAGTACTAATATTCCTATTACAAGTGTCCACATCCTGCCTGTAATACCCACTGAGTAAGATGTCTACTTTAATTTGCATGACACCACTTCACCAGATGATATCAAACTTCATTATATTATCTTGTAGCAGTCTCCAAAGATATTACTACAGCAGTGCAGAATGAGCTATTCAGATTAAGTTAATGTAAGTGTGGGTGTAAATCCCTCTCCCCTTTCAGAGCCAGGAAATGACAGATGTATTATTCTGCATTACAGCCCAATGGCACAGGATGATTTGCCGTATGATTCATTGTCATTATAAGACGTAACTTTTCACTTATTTATGACATGGTTGTTCCAGTTTTACGTCACAAGAACAGTCTTCAAGAAAGCAGATGCCTTCAGAATATTTTCTGTTCATTGTAAGGATTCTCCTGTGTTAACACCAGTAACATACTTCAGTTGTAAATACAGGCCCTCCCTGCAGATGAATAAGAAAAAACTATTTGCAGGAAAATATAAAGCATAATTCCCAAATTTTTTATACACGAAAATAAAAGAAAATATTTTTTAAAATAATATGACTGAAATTGTTGTTAATGACACAAAGTATTGTTTATGTAAGAGCCAAAATTAGGACGACCACTACTCTTTGCTGATGTATCTGCTTGACTTTACACACATGTAAAGCTTTGTGTCTTTAATGCTAAAAGACAGTTTTGTTTAGGAGAAAGCTGAAGCCAGCAGTCACCTAGACTTTTGCCTTGACTTTTAATTAGACCAAGCTGCCTCCTGTTGCTGGAGAACCAGGCCGGTATCTCCCCACAGCCCTGTGCAACACCAGACAGGCATGTCGGATTGCTCTGTGATATCTCAGAAATCTCTAACACAATATTGCATTGCACCCTGTAGATCTACCTGAGAAAAACTGCAGAATTTAATTTATTTCACACTGCACTCAAGAGAAGTAAAACTTAGAAGTACATTATTTCTTCCTTTCTTTCCATACCACATACAATTAGATGAAATTTTACATATCTAGTGGGAAATCAAGGCCTAAATCAGCTGATTATAGTCTAGTTCTCAGTTAACCAATGTCAACCTAATAAATGGTGATAATATAACTGGGGAGGGTCAATCTATTTTTGGCAACTTGAGCAGTGAAGCCAAATACTAAATGAATTGATAAAGCTGAGTTGTACTTTCAGTGTGGCAGGTGACATGTTTTTAGCATTGTCAGTGGTTTCTTTTCTGTATCTGAATCTAAAAAGTGGTCACAAATTTGCTTTCCTCAGAAGTGTGGCTTGAATAGTAGGAAGGAACAGTGATGTCATCACCATCCAAGGCTCAGGGTGTCTGCTGGAGCAGTGTCTGCATGTCAACAGGGAGAACCCAAGACAAAATCAAGGGAATTAATTCTTTATTGTTGACTCAATATTTGCATTTAAGAATAAAGGCTTTTAGGCCTGAATGCAGTCACCTTTCCCTGATCTAACAGAGAGACTGAAGTGGGGAATATAGTTTAAGGTAGAGATAGTTTAGATTTGTGGTAGTCAGTGGAGACAAATAGATACATCTCTGTCTCCAATGACTGGGGAGGAAATATGGGCTCTCAACTTAGTCAATTCCTTTATGTGTCTGTATTTAAGTGGAATGAATGCTGGCACAAGCTTTTCAAAGAATCGCAGAATGCGAGGTTGGAAGGGACCTCGAAAGATCATCTAGTCCAACCCCCCTGCCAGAGCAGGATCACCTACAGTAGGTCGCACAGGAACACGTCCAGACGGGTTTTGAATGTCTCCAGAGAAGGAGACTCCACAACCTCCCTGGGCAGCCTGTGCCAGGGCTCTGTCACCCTCACAGTGAAAAAGTTTTTCCTAATGTTTTTGTGGAACATCCTATGCTCCAGCTTGCATCTGTTGCCCCTTGTCCTATCATTGGACATAACTGAGAACAGCCTGGCACCGTCCTACTGACACTCATCCTTTACATATTTATGAACATTAATGAGGTCACCCCTCAGCCTCCTCCAAGCTAAAGAGACCCAGCTCCTTCAACCTTTCCTCATAAAGGAGATGTTACACTCCCTTCATCATCTTTTTGGCTCTGTGCTGGACTCTTTCAAGCAGTTCCCTGTCCTTCTTGAACTGAGGGTCCCAGAACTGGACACAATATTCTAGATATGGCCTGTCCAGGGCAGAATAGATGAAGAGGAGAACCTC
>NW_009711165.1:0-510 GCF_000703405.1 Apaloderma vittatum | reverse complement strand
TCAATGAATTAACAAACTACCAAAAATCACATGAATTTCTACGTCACTCTGAAATCACGTTCTTACTGTGAAACATAAAAACAAGCAAGTCATCTAAACCAAAGCAGATTTGATAACTCAGGGGCTTGGCCCTAAAAATCTTAGCACCTCTAGCATGGTGTCACACACCTGAAACCAAATCAACTATTCAACATTTCAGGAAAGCTACAGCTCCAATGTCATAAAGCAAAATTATCACTGTGTTAGGGCAGTTGGTTTTTTTCAAGGACTTTAAGGTGGTGGAGTCTGGCCTTCTATTATTCTTTTCAAGAAGCAAGCTATGAGTTACCTTTTATTTCCACAGTCTGATCTTTTTATTCAAGTGGATTGTAGATTCAGATAGTTTCACGGTGATACTTAAACTTACGGAGTATTCAAGTAACAAATAGTGAAAGAAAACTGTTTAATCATGGCAGAAAAAAATCAGCTAGTGAGTATACATAAACATTTAAAAGGAAAAATTCTGCAGAA
>NW_009711164.1:2417-2687 GCF_000703405.1 Apaloderma vittatum | reverse complement strand
TGGGCTGCATCATGAGGTGCGTGGCCAGCAGATAGAGGGAGGTGATTCTTCCCCTCTGCTCCACTCTGGTGAGACCCCACCTGGAGTCCTGTGTCCAGTTCTGGAGCCACAGCACAAGAAAGATCTGGACATGCTGGAGCGTGTCCAGAGAAGGGCCACGAGGATGCTCAGGGGGCTAGAGCGCCTCTCCTGTGCAGACAGACTGAGAGAGTTGGGGTTGTTCAGTCTGCAGAAAAGAAGGCTCCGAGGAGACCTTATTGTGGCTTCCAG
>NW_009711164.1:1452-2179 GCF_000703405.1 Apaloderma vittatum | reverse complement strand
CTATGGCAGGGGGGTTGGAAAGAGATGATCTTTGAGGTCCCTTCCAACCCTGACAATTCTATGATTCTATGATAAGGAGGCATTAAAATGTTGATAACTATTCAGGTATGCTTCATCATATGTAGTCTACAAGATAGTTAATGAAATGGGACCTGTCTGTCTTAGGACAACTTACATACCCGTCACAATTTGAGGAAGAGTTGTGTCCCTGGGAAGAGCAGAGTTAGACTGTCTGGGAAAGGAGATGGAGCTTTTCCTATGGCAGGCATCTCCTATTTATTTATCACAGTGTCAGAAATCAAGCTGAGATGTTTAGATCTTGTTTCCTGGTGTCATCTTTAGTGACAGAGTACCATACGTTGTGAAATGTAACGTTTGTAACATGTATATATCATTTACATGCAAAGTAACGTCGTATGTACATGCAAAGTATGTTGGTATCACTCTTTGCGTTTTTGCCTAGTTTTGTCTTCCTGTCCTGTCTAAGTCCTGTCTGCTGATGACTTCTATTTTGATAGTATGTTTGTAGCAACATTCAGTGTCAGCACATCTCCTAGCTAAATCTAGCTAAGAAAAGGTCTAGTTTTGCAGAATCTCTTAGCCCTGAAATGTTGCTCCGAGGAGACCTTATTATGGCCTGTCAGTATTTGAAGGGGGCTACAGGAAAGGTGGTGAGGGGCTTTTTAGGATGTTGGTTGGGGACGGGCTTAGAGGGAAGGGATTGAAG
>NW_009711164.1:0-1346 GCF_000703405.1 Apaloderma vittatum | reverse complement strand
CGGGGCAGCCTGATCGAGTGGGGGATGTCCCTGCCCATGGCAGGGGGGTTGCAACTAGATGATCTTTAAGGTCCCTTCCAACCCTGACAGTTCTATTATTCTATGAAACCTAATTGGTGACTGAGTAGACAGACTGGGCTTCGTGTCCTGGGTTTAAGTTGTGAGGAAAACAAAACTTGGAAAGTTGTTTCATTCTAATCTTGGGTTTTTTGTGTCTTACAGACTTCTGGGACACGGCTGGGCAGGAGAGGTTCCAGAGCATGCATGCATCCTATTACCATAAGGCTCATGCTTGTATCATGGTATTTCTTGTCTCCTCCAGTGGTTTAAAAAACTTGCCTATATTGTTCTTTCTTTCACCACATAAAACCAGTGTAGTTGGGCATGCTTAGCTCTCTTCTGTCTTTCCTAATAGCACTCCTACTATATCCCCTGGCCTTGCTGTCTTCTAAATCTCCTTACTTTTGTCACTGGGTTTCCAGGAGGTGATATGTATAACTGAATGTACTTCTTTAGAAGCAGTCCTGTCAGAGGTGATGCAAGGGAGAAGGCATTCGTTTCTTGTTCTGTGATGTGACTATTGATTATGTAGTACCAAACTGCTCTGACATGTTCTGCAGGGGTACTAAATAAAGACATTCTAGTCCTCTGCCTTTTCTATTTTCCTATACTGCACACTTCCCATTTATTAGCTCAAATCAACCTTTTTTCCTGACTTCTAACCCACTTAGGACTCTTGGTTTGCACCGCAGTTCTAACTTTCTGCTATTTCTCATCACTTGTGAGTATCAGTCAGCTACATGGATATTTTAACTTTTAAAATAGAGAAGCCTCACATCTGACTCTGCTTAGCAAAAGAATATTTCCCAGTGCTTGTTCACTGTCAAGGGTGATAGAGTGTTTGTCCTAGTGCAAAATCAGAACATAAAGGAAAATGAGAGTTTTTCCTGCATCATGCAAAGAAACAGGCTGGCTGCATGCTTCAAGGCCTGCTCTATATTCTCTTTTCTCTTTCATCTTTTCTAACAAAGGCCAGTTTCCTTTGTTGATATCTACCTGGCAAAATTCTGGATTCTGTACTTGTCTTTGGTGTAGTGGGTTGATCAGGAGCTGTCCTGCTGTTGGCCCCATGATAGCTGGTTGTTTTTCGGAAGGTGTTTGATGTGCAGCGGAAAATCACCTACAAGAACTTGAACAGCTGGTACAAGGAGCTGAGAGAATTCCGCCCAGAGATTCCTTGCATTGTGGTGGCCAACAAAATTGATGGTGAGTGTATCTTCTTCCTTCAGCCTCTCAGAATGGTGATGTGATTGTGTTCTGACCTGACTGAGAAAGAATGGCATTCA
>NW_009711163.1:1380-15078 GCF_000703405.1 Apaloderma vittatum | reverse complement strand
TAGGTCTCTTCCAGCTGACATGACTCTATGATTGAGTCCAACTAACCTAACAATGTCAAGTCCACCATTAAACTATGTCACTAAGCACCACATCTACGTGTCTTTCAAAAACAAACAGGGATCGTGACTCCATCACTTTCCTAGGCAGCCTCTTCCAATGCTTGACAACTGTTTTGGTAAGGATTTTTTTCCTAATGTCCAAACTAAACCTCCCCTGGCGCAACTTAGCAACTTAGAGTATTGCTACTTGCTCTGCTGTAAAAGGTGTCCTTCAGCAAAGAGTGTCATCTAGGCACATACAGCATTGGACAAAGCAGAGCTGACAGAATACTTACAATTGTCACTGCCATGCAGACTCTTATTTGTTAAGTCCAATAGTTAGAATGCTCACTGAAAAATCCATCATGTTCTAGGGACTAAAGATTTCCAGGCTTTAAGTCCAGTCAGAATGCTGCTCTAGGTAACGTTCAATGCAAGAGTTTACAGAACTCCTTAATCTCTCTTCCCTGTTCAGATTAACCTATTGTTTGTACATATGCCTGCGAGAAGCCAGCCTGCAGTTCTCTTAATTCCCTAGCCTGCATTCAGGATGACTGCATTTGATTTCACTGACAGTGTAAGCCTCCAAATCTAATACACTTACCACATACGTTAGAAAACAGAATGCTGAAAGTGGCTCACAGGTGGGAAAATGACAATGGCTCACCAGGTATCCCTGAAATCCATGGCGTAACAGTGGTGGACATATGGTTAAGCTGCATCAACAGCATCTACTGGCTCATTTCTCTGAGTTACCCAGCAGCCACTTTGTAACACAGCCATGCTGGAAATCAGGCAACAGAGTTGGGCCCAGTTATCTGCCCTATGACTTGTTCAACAGCCACAAGTTGACAGGAGGGCTGGTACAGTTTTTCCAGCGGGATCTCACTCCATTTGTTATTGCAATCTTCAGGCTGTGAAGGAAACTGTATTTATATGCTGTCATTTAATTTCTCCTGAAAGACTGGAGTTGCAAAAAAAATCACCCCACAACCAACCACAAACAAAAAAAAAATCTAAAAACCTCAACACTTCACATTTAATCTGTGCATGATATTGTTTTCAATATAGTGGATATGTCCTTGGAAAATATGAGTGAGTGCTGCGAGAGCACATGCGAACTGTAACAAAAAGCATCCTGCCCTTCCCTTATAACGATATATTTTTTTCCCCCAACATTTATTATAGAGCTGGCAGACAACCTGATGTATAGCTAACCTTCAGGTGAGAGGGGTGTTTTTTGTAGTTCTCCTGGTTTTAGCTAAAAACGCCAATTCTGTTCAGTGAATTTTACTTTCCAGTTTAGCGTCTTCTAAAAGGCTGCACCTTCTGAAGTCAGCAGCATGTTTTTGCAGACAGTGTGTGCTACCAGCAGTGATAACATCTGATGTTTGCAGTCACTGCCTGGGACTGGGATGCGGAAAGGCTCTTGGTTATTCTTAGTCCTGTAGTGCCCAAGGCCACTGCTGGCTCTTGTGTGCCACGCTGGGGGTGCCGGGCAGTGAGAGGGGTCACAAGGAAGTAAAAGGTTGCACCTCCGGGGGGTAACAGACAGGACAGGTGACCAACGAGACTATTCCATCCCATATACGTCATATTTAGTATAAACTGAGTGATCACGAGAGTTTCTGCTGTTTTTCCTTCTTTCCCCTTTTCTGCAATGGCCAGTGTCCAGGTAGGGCTCTGTCCAATCTCCCGCTTTTGATCCGGATCCTGAGTTCCCAAATCCAGCTCCCTTTATCCAGCTCCCACCGCCGCTGAGCCTGGGGCTGCCCCAGTCCTGTTGGCTCTGCAGCATCAGTGGGGATTGCTGGGAGGGGTGGGGAGGAGAGAGTCGGGTTCGATATCAGGCTAATATATATAGTTGTATATAGTTCTTTATTTTTATCATTTCACTATTATTTCCATTATTTGTTTCATTAAAGCTGTTCTAGTGTTTCCTTCCTAATCTGTAAGTCTCTCTCTGCCTCATTCCGTTTTCCTTCCCATTTGGGGAGGGGTAAGAGAGGGTTAGAGAGCATCTGTCCGCATTTAGTGGCCAGCCCAGACCTAATCCGTGACACTAGTTTTCCTCCAAAAGAGGAAGGATGCATCTGTAGGGTGTACATCTGTACAGGATGGCACGTGATTCAGCATAATGGTTTTGCAAAATTAAGTCTGTGTAAATCTGTAGCCAGCAAGCAGTTTTGACAGTTACCACCTCAAAGCACATCAGAGTAACAAGACAGCAAACCAGAGAAAGGAATCTTCTTGTTCCACTCAAGAACACTTTTATTGAAACAAGAAACCTCAATGAAACCTCTCAGTAAACAAATATTAAATTCACATTTTACATATGAAAATATTTTAAAATAACCATCCAGAGATTATTATTTTCAATGGTTGCGACTTGGATCATTTCCATCCACCATCCACAGCAATCAAAAAACGAGTTTTTTGGGTAATCCTGAAAAGCGTAAATCATATTGTTACTAAAGGGGTCCATCCCTCTCTTCAAGGTTTTAGTACTCATTTGATAACATTGTTGATGCGTATCTACTCTGGGCTGCTTAATGCAATGAATCTATGAAAGGGTGCTAGAGTCAAAGCTCATTTGAATCAGTATATATACACTCCAAATGACTTCAAACTCTGTAATTAAATGTTAATTGCATTTGGGATACATGTAAATATTTCTATTTGTTGGTATAAAAAGCTAGCCTTTTATATTAAATTCTACTTTCAAACCCAAGAAAGGCAAGGTATTCTAAGGCACACATACACTCAGTGATTTTTCTACATGCTGTCACTGCCCAGCAATAAGCTGGCTGCAAGACGTAATAGCCCTTTTAGTCTCTGCCTCATTCTTTAACCATGCTTTTGTTTAGTATCAGCAGCAGTACTTTTCTTATTCTATTCCAGATCATATTCTCTCATTTCTTCATACACTACTTATTTAAAACATAGGCAGAATGAACCATAGTTGCATTCTGGAACAGATATGAAGCCCACTGTGAAAGAATTCAACTGTTTCTGCCTGCCCTACAGGCAGAGGTATCCCCTAAAATAAACTGTCATGGAATCTTTAAACAAATGCCCAAACAACACAAATTCCTAAACTCAGTTAAGAATAGATTGGCTGAGGATTTTTTGCAAACCAACGTAGGATAGTTCTGAAAAAATAGATAAATTCCTTATACTGCATTAACTCGGGAAAAAGCTCAGTGCTGCACTTTCTGTACTCCGTCTTGCAAACCTATAGCTCTGTAGAAACACAAATTAATAGGACTAGAAATTGGTATCCTAGGGAAGGAGCGGTGCTTTTGATTGTTTGCCGGAGTGGAGAAGATGGACAAAGGTGTCATTGTAGCACCAGTGTCTCCACATACCTCACTGGTCAGAAATAAGTGGTAGTAATAGCTAGGAATAATGCATGCTTAACACTTCCCACAGACTGTCATCCCTCTAGTGACAGTATTCTCCTGGCAATAAAGAGGCTGTTTGTTGAGAGGTACAGCTGCTGCAAATTTAAGCTTGGTGAACATGCCCTACAGGTTACAGGGTTTTGTTCTTGTGGAAAAGCAGAGCTTATGGGGATGGCATAAACTCTTTCTTCCAGCAGACAGCACTCAGTGCCAACATTTTATAGCAGGGTACCCACCAGTCATCAGTGAGTCCATTTTCCTAAGCTGAGGAGTGCTCCCTCAACAGGGCTAAAGGAAAGAGAATGTACTGTGCAGGATGCACAGCCTGAGAATTTCAGTGGGTGCAACTTATTTTTCTTTTAAATCACTTTTGCACATTTCCATCCTCAACAGCAATAAAAACATGCTGTATTTCAAATTTTATTTAAATACTGAAAAATGTCTTTCCAAATCAATATTCAGATCTTAACTTTGGGAGGTATCACCATGTAAGAATGTCAAATGAAACTGAGGTTAGATTTGCTAGCTCCAACATTGACTCTCTCCTTTAGTGGTACTAAGAGGATCTACCTTTTGGACCTTCTGATTCTGTCAGTACAGCTAAGAAAGTAACAGAATGGAAAAGCCATATCAGAAAATCCATTATGTCTTCATTTCCACTTAGTGGAAATTATACTGGTTTTTATATACTGATACTCAAAAAGTAACGCTGACTTCCTAAATACCTTAGTTACAGCCAATCTCAAAACTCCTGGCATTTAATACACAAGTTTGATTTCCTCCTGCTGAAGACGAGATTTTCACAGAGATGGGAAAGCAATTAGTGTTCTATCCTGATAAAGCTCTGGGAAGTCTGCTCACTGTCAAACACAAGACTTCAAATGGTTAATTCACAGAACTTAAGGAAGCATTCTTTCCTCTTTGCTTTCCTTTAGTTAACAGGCATATTTTAGGGCATGTAGTCCAAAACACTAATCAGAGACCCTCACATGGTCCTTGCATAAGTAGCTAAAAAGCTTAATTACCTAAGCTGCAGTAACCTGACAAGTTGCCACGTTAGTTGACCCACAGTACTGGCATTAGCAAAGAGCATGCAGATAGCGAACCGATTAGATTTTTTCATTAAAATTCGAATCTCAAACTAGTGAACTAATCCATTTTAATTTTTACATGGACTGAGAAACAGCAAGTCAAGTGCCTAAAATGAAGTTAAACTCTAGTAATATAACTGTCTCTCTGAATTCAAGAGGAAATATACTTTCACAGAAGCATCTCCATTCCAAAAAAGATACCACTCTTGTAGCAAAACAGTTTCATACTGGCAATAGCAAAAAGCTGATGCGAACCTGACAGCTGCTCTCTAGCATATTCTAGGTATTAAGAATAACAACTCCAAGTTTAAGAACCTGTATTTACCTCTCTACTAGAAGGTTTGGGTCCTCAAAGCTTTAGTCTTCAGTCTGAAGCTCTTCAGCCCTCACAGCTTTTGTTGCCATGGATACTAAGTACATGCTATTGTTTGAAGAAGGCTGGGAGCTCCATACAGAAGTGTTAGGGAATGGGCTTGTCTTTTAAAACAGTCACAGAAACGTGCTTAATATTCTTTAGCTAAACAGTTAACTTGCATAGTCTAAGAGGGGAAAAAGCAGAAAACCTCTCTTCTAAACCAGACTTGCATTCTCCACTCTGTCATTTGAAAGAGCAACATGCTAGGTGTCTCCCTCTCTCACCTCTTTTTTTGGTCTTAAGTGTTGTAAAGTTATTTCCACCTCTGTAAGATATCTCAAAAAAATGCCTGTAATTTACGAAGTACTACCACTCCATTGCACGTCAATAGAATTAAGTATTTCTTCTAACAATTAGATTCCTACATACAATAGAGAGCCTTTTTTGTGCCTATTCTGTTAGAACACAGAACTAAGTTATTCTCACCCTAAAGTGTTTATCTCAAATCACAAATCATTAAAGGGCTTCAGCTGGTGCTGGCACCCAGGAATGTAGTTCGTTCAGAGAGCTTTTGTTCTGAAACACTGGAGTACTATATATTCTTTCTGAGCGTGTAGCTCCTATTTTAAACCAGGTGAAACATTAAGCAGTTACCTTGATCTATTCCATCTGTTCTTTTCCTTTTTAAGTTTCTACGTGGATTCTGTTGCTCCTTTACAGCTTCTGCATGACAGTTTGGTCTTGGCAGTCGATTTCCTGGAGTGGGTCCTGGTCGGTTACTGAAATACTTCTGTTTCAATGCCTTAATGATAAGGGAAGAAAAATAACAAAGCAAATCAGTATAAAGTGTCAGAACACTGCCTATAAGAAGGTTATAATGAAATAAAGCACATGCACTTCAAAACTACCTGTACGCTTTTATACCAGAAGGTGACCTTGGGGAAAATCAAGATTTTGTGTTGTCAACGACTACCTACAGCAATTTTATTTGTAATCCATCAGAAAATTGTGTTCTATTGTTTTTAACTAGCACTCAGACATCCTAACAAAACTCTAGAGTACACTGCAAAAAGTCTTGCACAAACAGAAAATTTCTGCCTCTGAAAAGCTTACTTTCTGAATACACAGATAAGAAAAGGAGATAAAGAACAAAGTAGGAATAAAAAAAGATTAAAAGAATATATCTAAAGTCTTCATCAGATCCAAGATACCAGATGTTTTACTAGATTAAGATAGGTCTTTCCCTGAAATTTCTTTAACTGTGCTGTTTCTATGCTGTAAACTGAGAGAAAAAACATAGTTTGAATTACAGCAGAAGACAAACAGAAGTGAGTACATTAATTTCATGTAGTGGAATTACAGACTACTTTAAATTTTAAGAATTCCACAGCCTCCATAAGGCTAAGGAAAAGAGGCTAAGCTGTCTCTCAGGTAATCACTATTTTTGCTAAAGTCAGTTACATGGTATTCAATGCCAGCTAAAAATCAAGCCAATACAGTAAGTGCAAACTGTTTCCTGCCTTAAACTGTAGCATTGTTAATAAAAATGCTAAACTCAAAAAGTCACATATATTCAAGTCACCGTCCTACAATCTGACCCGCAAAATGACTTCATACACCTGAACTAGTACCAAGCTGTCCCAAGCACAGCAAAACTAATTATTTGGAAACTTTTTTTGGTTACCATCTTCAAGAATTTCCAACATAAACTGAATGTGATCTGAAAAAGTCTAGTAAAAAGATACGTAACGCAGGCACTAAGCCCACGGACCAGTATCTGCCTTGTCTAACAAGTAATGAGGGAGTCATGACTTATACTGGAAAGCTGTGTTTTCTGCATGCCTCCTCAGTTTTGAAACTGCCAAGTCTTCCTCATAGCAGAAATTAATATTCTAAACTAGAATGTTCTGCAACGTTTTTATTCAAAATCTTTCATTTCTCCCCATCAAGGAGTAGTGAAATTGAGTTTAGTTTCACCCAAATATAATGGAAAAGAGATATTCAGAATTATTTAAATCACCACAGAATTTCATGTTAAAAAAATAAATCAAAAAGCTTAAATGGAACTGGAAACTGAATGAAGTAAGGATGAAAAACTTTCAAACACAGGGACTAAGATATGCTATGTTAAGACTTAAGTTCCAAGCTTTTGGTGACTGAATTTTGAAAGTCAAATATAATGACTGACTGAACACCAGGACACATACCTTTTAGTTGTCGACCTTTGCTCTACATTGGGAAAGGAAGTGATCAGTCAAGCCTTTCAGAGTTCTCTTTATAAAACACTGGAAATATGTTTCTAGTATTTCATAGACATACCTGCACGACATTTCCTTTCAAACCTGACTTACTGGCTCCAAAGCACATTTATCCAATATTAGCAGCAGCTTAATAAACATTACGACATAATGAAAGTGTACTATACCTGTGTAGCTGTAAGCCTAGTGCAAGGATTAAATGTGAATAAGCCTTGCAGAAGATTGAGCAAATCATCACCAGCAGCACTGAAGATATGCTGAAGGGGCATTCCAGGGAAAGACTTAAATGTAACATAATCTGGAAGACTTGTCATCCCCTACAAAGACCAGAAATGTTTGTTTCTCAAGTTAGAAAGAGCTCAGCTTTTCAGATTAAGTAAACTTCATACGGTATCTTTCAGCAGAATCAAGTTATTTTTCACACCACTTTGCTTATACTTGGTCCCTGAAATAAAATAAATGTAGGAGTAGTAGGTAAAGGCCATTTTTTAAAAAAAAATACTCATTACAGTTATTTCACACTTTCCCTTTCCAAGTGATCTATCCTTCCCTTGCTTTAGTGGTGACCAGTCTAAAAAGGAAAACCTGCTAACAAAGAATATATTAAAACAACTTTAGAATGGGTGCAGACAAACGAAGTAAAATTTGTTCTTTTGCTTACTGACACAGTGGAAGAGACAAGATTTACTAAAGAGCCAGTCTGCATTTTCTCCAGGTTAATAACACACTGTGTCCCCCTCAAAGTTAGCTGATCATCGTAAGTGTTTTGAGCTCCTTCTGAAATGCACAACTGAAACTTTTTAGCTAGGGAGTGGGGGGAGGGAAGTAAAAGTGACAAGCAGTTAAACAACACATGAATTGCATATTTTTTTTCTCCTGTCGGTATGAAATCAATCCCATTGTATTCAAATTCTATAATAAAAGTTATCTTGTAACAGACAATCATCCAATCACAGTATTTTAATAATATTTTACGCAGTTACTCCTTCAGTCATCACAGTTCAGTAAGTTTACCCAAGCAAAATAAAAATCTTAACACTGAAGAGAAAAATGTGCTCCATCAGTTATAATCTTAGAATCAAAGAATGTGATGGGTTGGAAGAGACCTTAAAGATCATCTATTTCAATTCCCCTTGTTATAAGCAGGGACATCTTTAACTAAATCAGGTTGCTTAGACTACCGTCAAGCCCAACCTGAATATCTCCAGGGATGGGGCCTCCACAACCTTCTTGGGCAATGTGTTCTTGTGTCTCAGCACCCTCCCAGTAAAAAAATCCATTAGTCCTAACACCTAATCTAAATCTGCCTTGCTTCAGTATAAAGTCATTTCCCCTTGTGCTATCACTACAGGCCCTTGTAAACAGTCCCTCCTCAGCTTTCCCGTAGCCCCCTTCAGGTACTGGAAGGCTGCCATAAGGTCTCTCCTGAGCCTTCTCTTCTCCAGGATGAACAACCCCAGGTCCGTGTCCTTCCTGTGTCCAGCTCTGGAGACCCCAACACAGCACTGCAAGTGGGGTCCCACCAAAGCAGAGCAGAGCAGAGCAGAGGGGCAGAATCACCTCTCTTGATGTGCTGGCCACACTTCTTGATGCAGCCCAGGATTCGATTGGCCTTCTGGGTTGCAAGTGTATGCATTGTTGGCTCATGTCTACTTCATCAGCTAGAGCCTGGAATGCCCAGCCTTGCAGTACCCAAACTTATTAGAGGGCCAACTAACACCATGAGGGGCTGGTCAGAAGGCACTAGTCACTCTGAGGTGCTGCGGAGCGAGGATGCAGCTTCTATGAACTTCCAGTCTAGTGCTAGATGTCACCACCAATGATAAATCGTGTTTGTGTTGCCTCATTGATATAGGTGCTTAAATTTCTGGCAACAATAGGTCACACACTGGAGGGGACCAATTCCCTCATACTCCAGTAATCTACAGGTTCACAGGACCCCCATGGCTATTCATGTAATCACAGGCAAGTATGACTTCCCTATTAGACGTATGGCCCAAGGATCTGCAGTTCTGGGAGATTCTGATGTCTTTGATACGAACTTACTCAAAGCCAAACCTTCCATGATGCTCAAAGCAAGGCAAGAGCATGTTGGTACTTCTGAATCAAATCACCTACTGGTTTAAATATGTACCTCCTCTCCTTTCAGTGAATCACTGATACGGTTAATTTACAGCAGCTGCCTGCAAAACCATGATCCGAAAACCCCATCATCACCTGCCTCCCTAAGCATGCCTCCTAAATAGGCATTCACACCCCCAATCCGTTTATCAGCCACATCCGACCAGGGGGCAAACATAACAAATGGGTCTTCGCACCTGACCATTCACTACCATAGCACACATTCTGCCTCCTTTCTGCTTCACACAAGAGTGCTAGTAACTGCTGAGTACTCCACACCATTTGCCTTGCTTCTTACCTCTGGGCGGCAGTTTTGGACATGAAGATTTGTTCTTCCAGTGCCCCATCCACTCAAATGATTAATACCACTTTACTTTCATGTGGAATAGCACTCAGTACACCTTTACTCATTTACCTCAATATTATCCCTGTAGTCATACCTTTACTCATGGTTTCTTAGCCTTATGTGAAATTTTTTCTACTCCTGATCTCTCTTGCTACCAGTATACCAACAATATTCTCCTAGGAAGACCGACACATGAATCTGTTGCACAAGATACTACCTTAATTTCAGCCCTGAAAGAACACAGAGATCTTTCTATTCCTCCATGTAAATGCCAGGGTCCTGCCCAGGATGTATGAGTCTCCTTATATGCTGGTACCAAAAGTATTTCCGAAATCTTTCTGCAATCTGCTTTGTGATTACTTATCCCTTCTCCAAACACCACGTCCAGAGATTCTAGGCACTTTATAAGTTACAGCACGCCCATGGTTTTAGTCAACTAGTCCATGCTCTGTCACTCCTTGCTGCAAAAACATTTCACCTGGGACTGAAGAACAAGTAATTAACAGGTCTATACCCTTCTCCTAATAAGCATTCAACAGTATGATTATTTAGGACTGCTCACCCCTACTGGTAGATTGGCACTCAGGGTCCTGTAGAATGGAGATGATGCCTGTTAGAGGCTGTCCCAGGTATAAAGTTCCAAAGACCCTACCCCTAAATCATTCCATTTTGGTAGCAAGGGGTGGCAAGATGCACAAGCCTTGTATTATGGGGTGTGCGTTATTCGCTGCCTTTTCTGACATTGACAAACTTTTGGGGGATTGTCCCTTTACACAGTTTTACATCCTATTCTTCATGGCATCCTTCACAACACTCCTTTCCCTGAAGGATGAAGTCAATCCACTACAACTCAACACTGGATTCTTGGTATCCCTGTCATCACTGATGAAGCCCAATCTTCAGGCCCCCAACATTGTATTCTCACCCACCTCACCTTTACCATTCCTGTAGGTACCAAGGATCACTTAGATTTGACTATACGTCCGTCCTTTTACCATCCCTCACGAAGGTGCCTGGTTTTACTGCACAGTACTTAAAGCAGCATCCAAGCACCATTCACACAAAGAAAAACTGGCACAGAGAGGAAGCAGAGGTGGGATGTCGAAACTGGTTAGCAAGTCCAGACAGTAGTTCCACAACTCAACTACAAAAGAGGACAGTCTGACTAGGAACTCGGGACTACCCATGCCCATCAGCTGGTTCAAGTTGTTCATCAGAAGTTACGCTTTGCTTCCTGTCAGTCTGCCTGATAACCATGGTCAAATAGGTCACTGTGTGCCCTGACACTAAATTGGGCCTGGTATTACTGTATTACCAAATCCGAATCACTGTCACGTCAGTGATAACTGTACTACTAATTTGTATTTGTCACACTACCATTATTCTGAGATAAACTGTTTATCCCTAAAGCTGTTGGTCTGATGTTTCCTACTGTATCTCCAAACTATAAATTACCCAGGCCAGTTTGAGTCCCTAAAATTGTTTCTACTTCTGAAAATCATTAAGGCTTTTCAGATTAAAGTAGACTAATCAAGCATTTCAAAAACATTATGCAACAATAATTTCCCAGCAATAGCCATGGAAAACTCTGGATACACACAGAAATGAAACAGAAAAGTTTCATTACTGTAGCGTAATGCTATCAACAATGCTACATGGACCAGAGATTTGCCAACAGAAACAGTAAATATCAGCTACTTATCCTTTGATTTGTGAGATCAGGCAGTTGCCTTCCAAACATCAAGTCAAGTACTTGGGTATACCCTTTAACTTAATTTTAAAACCTAACATAGAGAGTGCCAGGTAAAACTAATCTCAGTCTGTTAAAACAAAACGACTCACAGGCCACTGTTCTTCTGTTGGAGTGCCCAATGTTTCAAATATCTTTGTCAGTTGATCAAGATCAGAGTCCCCAGGCAAAAAAGGAACCTGGAAGAAGGCAAAAGCATTTGATTAAATTAACTTCTGAAGTTCAATTCTAGAGAGGAGCTTTGAGCTATCCCTCTAAATTGCAGGGCAAAACATCTTTGTATATCAGCTGCTGACAATGAGGCTTTCTAGTGATGTCCAAATAGATTCTGCGTGTTTCTTACAACCCAGGCTTGAGATCTTGGACTCAACAGCAGACAGCTAAACCATCACCATTTGAATGCAAAATAAACAAACTCAGGAAAGATTTTACATCTCAGTTGCCAGTTTAAAGTCAGCTGGTCACAATGGTCCTTTCCATCATCTGGTCTCTGAAGTTAGGTTTGATATATATTCAAAATATTAGAAGAAAATTGTAGCTGGATTACAGAAGCAGCAGTCAAGACTGCACGGTCCCTCAACTCAGTATACTCAGAAAGAAAAAAGACAGATTCATCAGTGTGATATTTTGAAATGTAACTAAACCATAACACATTTTCTGCTTTGTGAAAAACCAATAAATCAAAAGAATTCAATGATTTTATTTGCTTTCTGACATTCCTTGAGATTATTCAACTTTAGCAGGTCTACCGCATATTTAAGTGCGCATAACTAGTGCTGCTTAAAAAGCCACTGTGCATTTCCATTTCTGAACCTCCAACCAGATTGTATCAGCGCACTCGTTTGCATGATAAACCAAGACAAAATATTTCTTTCAAGGTGTTTTCAGACAGAACAGTTCCCCAATGGTTCATCACATGGCTGCACAAACATTCAAAATACAGTGCAAAATCCAAGCAGAAGCCACTTACTCATGGAAGATGCAGTGCAGGCTACTTAACGTTTTCAGCTGTGTTTATGCCCCTATTCTCCACTTCCCCACCTCACACCCACTCCAAATAGTTGCATAATAAATGGTCTGTTTCAGTAAAACATACATAAGAACTACTGATGTTAACCTTCAATTCCATTTCAGTACTGTCAACCAATCACAGCTTAGAAAAACAGCAAGTCTTCTGCTCATTATGAATAAACCCGCAACTAAGGTACTGGTGATATTTATTTACTTATTGAGGAATGATGTATAAGGGACAAAGTATGCATGTATCTACGATGTCACATTTCTTGAAGGATAGCAAATGAGAACTGGCAGAAGACTGTGTAAAAGGACAACACTCACAAGGACTGGAAGGGATGTCTACTCAACCTTCCTCTCAGGGCAGGGCTCTTTGTTGCAGTAATTTTACCTGACTGTTTTTAAAGAAGTCCAATGACGGCAATGCTTACAGAATCTCAATCTATTCCAAAACTTCACTTTCCTTACAATTTTGGAAGCTTTTCTCCCCCTCTTCTTCTTCCTTTCCTAAACAGCTGCCTTTGCCTGCTGCTGTTAGAAAGAAAGAGGAAGCTCACATACAAAGTTGTAATGCACTGAAGAGCAAACACAAAATGCTTACATTTTGAGACCTACCCTGAGAAGCAGTTCAGCTAAAATACAACCAACAGCCCACATATCAACACCGACACCATACATTCTAGCACCAAACAATAGTTCTGGAGCTCGGTACCACCTGAAAAAGAAAACACATTTTTGGAAAATCACTTGGCTTTGATCATGTCAAATGCTGTCTATCGTAGCAATACAAGAACCACAAAGAGGATACTGCTCCTGCCTCTGTATTTTTCAAACTCTGAAGAGGTATACTGCACCCTCCAAAATGTTTTGTTTAATGAACAAAA
This sequence comes from Apaloderma vittatum, assembly GCF_000703405.1. NCBI lineage: Eukaryota > Metazoa > Chordata > Aves > Trogoniformes > Trogonidae > Apaloderma > Apaloderma vittatum. The sequence continues at coordinate 1,816 of NW_009711163.1, read as the reverse complement.
CTCTGCATTCCTCACCATGGGGTCACATATAACCACAAATGAACTAATTTCAGTCGAGCTGAACAGACCTGCAGATGTGTAAAGAGCAAAAAGTATTTAACAGGCAGGATTGCATGTTATAAACCAAAATTTTCTTTAAACTTTATGTTGAAGCAATGTCAGGACAGAATTCCTTCCAGCTTCCACAAGTCCCCATACAAACAGACCTAAGTATAGAGACTAGTTTTATTCAAAGTGAATCTTTACAACAGTTTTTTTTTAAAAACAGCTGCTTCCATTGCCTAAGAATGATCAAATGTAATGCAATGATCTGACACACGCTGCGTTTAAAACTACCGTAGCACTTCCTTTTGAATAAAGGTATTAAAATAAACCAGCTTTGCCTTAATAGTTTTAGCATAACATCAGACAAAAGGAAGTACCTTGTGCTCTTTGC
>NW_009711163.1:0-1369 GCF_000703405.1 Apaloderma vittatum | reverse complement strand
TAAAAGCGTACCTTAAATAAGCATGCCATAAACAACAATAATAAATATTTTAATTGATTCAAGCTTCTGTGTGATAATAGGTAATGTGACTAGCTACAAAAAGACTCCAGGTTGACATAAAGGAACCGCTGTCTTGCTGTGAAAGCCAGGCTTATAGGCAGATACATATTACTTTAATGCATTTCAAAAGAGTAATATACCCCAGAACAATCCTCATGGATGCATATTGTAGCAGTTCTTAGTGACACTTTGCTAAACAATCCTTTCCTGTGTTTCTTTATGAGACTCCTGCCACTGCAGCCATATCATATGAGCTGGATGTCAAACTTTAAACACGTTGATTTGACATGACATATTTTGAGAAACACTGCAAACCAGCTACACAATCACTATGTAAAAAACAAAACTTACCTTGTTACTACTTGGTGTGTATAAACTCTGTTTGGGCTTCCAAAAGATTTTGCCAATCCAAAGTCAGCCAATTTTAAAACTCCATTTTCATCCAACAACAAATTATTTGGTTTAAGATCCTGTTAGTACAGAAAGCAAAGAATTATCAGTGTTGATAAAAATAGACATATACTGAACCTCCTGGCAAGTGTGTCATAACAGTATTCAAAATGCTGGCTTTTGACTTGACCATAAGTCTACTTTGTGAGGAAAAAACTAAAAAACCCAGGAAATCAGGTACATGATCATAGGCAAAAATCATAGCGAAATACACCTAACTGAATACTATCATATTTAGGCTGCAGAACTGAAAAACCCCAAAAAACCAAAAACATCTTCCTCCTGATAGGTTTTAACTTCCCTTCAGGAACAGCAGTTCTGTTGTAACTGAATAGTTGAAAAATTAATAAAATAAAGAGACTCTGCAAGTGTTTCAAAATAACTGTAAAAATCATGGGAGGGATAGAGTTTAATACAGTAACGTTTAGTGGTTGAGGTTTGACCTCCGGCCAGCAGTGAAGCTCTCCCATATCCATTCTCATCCTACTGCCCCACCCTCAGCAGGACAGGGGAGAGAAGATCACAAGCAAGAACACTCTAGGAGCAATGTGAAGGAAGTTTAACATGTGAATGGAAGAGTAAAAAATAAAGGCATTTTCACAGGTGAAGCTAGTGGGGGAGGCAGTGCACCATCTCCCACATGCAGACAGTCTATAAGCAAGTCACCTTGGACACCAAGAAAAAGGGCATCTTCCTCTACTGCCCCAGTTTTTATTGCTGAGCATGGCATTATAAGGCATGCAGTACTCCTCAGGCCAACCTGGGTCAGCTGTCCCAGCTGCTTCCCCTCACAACTTCTTGCCCACCTCCGGTTGACTTGCTGCAGCAGTGGCAGAGTAGGAAAAGAATAAAGCCTTGA
>NW_009711162.1:0-6154 GCF_000703405.1 Apaloderma vittatum | reverse complement strand
GTTTTTGATGTTCTAAAAATAGTCCTGAATCTGTTGGCTTTTCTGGTTGATGTTAGTGGGAGCCTTGGTCAAGCACTCTTCACTCCTTGTTACGTTTTAAATGCCATAAAACCAGTCCTGAGGCTGTAGTAGTGGTGCATTTTGAGAAATGTTTTCTCTGTTGCCTCACTGAGCTGCCTCCATGCCCCAGGGTCAACAGCAGCCTGTCCAGTGATGAGGTCCTCCTGGAAGACTTGGAGACGGAAGGAGAGAGGCAGCTCAAAAGCCTTCTTCACCACCAGCTCGATACCACTGTCTCCATAGAGCAGTAAGTCCTGATCTGTGCCCGCGGGGAGGCTGCTGGAGTGGCTGGTAAACAGAGTCTGGCCGCATTAGGGACAAGTAGTATCTCCTCGCCTGGGATGTGTTTGATACAAGCTGTTATCTGCCAGAACAGCTGTACAAATCCTCCTTTGCTGGATCTCCTGCAGGACACACCCTCTGGAGATGAGCACTCCTGGTCTCCTGGGGCAGTTGTGGGGTGAAAATGATCAATTTGCCTGGGCAGGACAAAGGGATGAGTTTTTAGGCTGGAGAACTCCTCCCCACCAGGCTGGTGTGTGTTTTGTGTTACATGAAGTGCTTCCTGCCCACGTTGGGGCGGCTTCCCAGCCTGCGGGATCTCGTCAGCTTTGGAAAAGAAGTTGAGAGGGTTTTGGAAATGACATCTTTGCCTAAGTGTAGTAGTACCAAGCATGGTTGAGGGGAGAGGCCAGCCCCTTCCTATTTGCCCAGCTTCTCAGTGCGAAGTTGTTTCCGCTGTTGTGTTACTTTGGGTTACAGGTGCAAGTCAAAGCGGAGATGCTTCGCCCCTGCAGCTTTTTACAAGCCTTTTGGGGAAGAGGCTGCAGGGGCTTTGACCTTGTCGCAGTTCCAGGCCCTGCAGGAGAGCAACAAAGAAACTGCCTCTCTCCGGGAACTGGGGCTCTCCGACTCGGAGATCCTACTCTGGAAGAACCAGGCTTCGACAGGGAAGGTAGGCATGCTTTGCTCTGATGGGAGCGTGGTTGTGTGGAGGCCCTGAGTGAATTATTCCACCAAGAAGGAGTCAGCTGAGATGGAGAGGATGTCAGATTGCCTGTGAAGCTCTCAGCAAAGTACTTAGTGCAAGCTTCTGTTATTTTCAGCTGCTAAATTGCAGCTTTTTTGAAAACAAAGTACTACAAATGATTTCCCGTAATTGCTTTTCCATATAAACAGCCTTTTGTGCCCGAGGGAAGCTATGAAATGGTGAGTGGAAGCTGTGCAGATGTGGGCCCGTGCAGTCAGGCGGGAAGGGAGAGGTACTGATGAGAAATTCTTCGTTGGATTCTGCTCATTGAGGGGAGAAAGCTGAGTTTCTTGCCCTGAGGGAGAAAGGTCTGCCACAGTTAATTCTTGAACTGAATTTGAGAAAAGAAAATCCACCTATAGCCCCATGAAAGTGTGTTCTCTGCATTCTGACAGAGGCGAATGGAGGAACAGAAGTGGCCCCCTGAGAAGTTTGGGTATGTCCTTGTGCTTTGGTGGCGTAAGTCTGATGAATCTTAGCAGTGCCCTGGTCCTGTGCAGTGAGATTTATGTGTACAGGAACGCTTGCTTATGGCCAAGTCATCTGTGAGGTCAGTGCGGCAGTTTTTGGGAGCTAACTCAGGCGAAGCTGGTCAGGGCTTTAGTCCTCAGCATAAACCTGCGCTCGGGTGCCAAACAGCAGCTTGGAGGTCTTTTTGGCATTTAAGTTTCTCTAAGCAGTACTGGGGTCATAGACCAGAAGCTTGGTGGAAATTTGAGCTCAGGGATACTGCAGGCAGGGCAAAAGGGGGTTGTATAGTCACTGTAGGTGACCTTAGAAAATCACTATAAGCTGGCAGAGGCAGAGACTGCTGGAACAGAAGGACACAGGCGCTATCAGGCAGTGAGGCCAGGGAAGGGAAAGCAGCACAGAAGGGTCAGGAGAAAGAGGCTGTTTCTCCACTTTTCATGAGAACTGAGGCTTCCTGAATTATTGTATTTGTCCTACCTTTGCAGTAACAGGCCCTCTTGGTGACCAACTCTTTTTTGGGGGGGATGTTTCCTTGGTTGCACCAACTCCAGGCTGGAGGATGTGCAGTTTGAATGCTGGTTGAGTCTCTGAAAAGGAACCATGTGCCATCTCTGAGCAAAGCTGTGCCTGTCTTTCAGGGCTCTGGGCTGGGAGCAGCCCCGGAGGCCACGCAGGACCGCCTCCATGCCATCCAGGAGAAGATGGAATAGCGTCAGCGCATACTGGCTCTGCCCCAGAGGTTTGCTGGCAGCAAGCAGCTGAGCCGGCGGGAGATGGAGATTGAAAATGCCCTCTTCCAAGGAACGGACCGTCACTCCTTCCTCCGGGCACTCTACCATGAAGGTTTGTGGGCTCAAGGCTCTTCCTGCCTTTGCTCCAGCACAGAGTGGGGCTGTGGGGGAGTCCAACACATTGCCTTCTGTCCCTGAAGACATGGTTCTATTTTGATGCTCACATGAGCAGGCAGAGAGTGGACTCTCTGAAGTCCATCTCTGTTTGGAGAGCGTGGATCTCATTGATGTGCTGCCTATACTGGCAAGCCCAGCTCAGTATGTGGAGGAGCAGCTGGGATTATTCTTTGGTAGAGCCCAGAGGTTCCCACCAGGACTCACTGAGTGACATGGGCTGCCTGTGTAGAGCTAGAGATTGTTCCTTCTTCAGTATAACTGCAGTCTAACAGGGGTGGTAAGGGAAGCAAAGGCACAGAGCAAGAAAGAGTAGGAGTGACTTGTTAAAGGCTCCTCTCAGTAGTCAAAGTGGAATTAAAACCCAGTTGCTGATTTCATAGAATCATTTCCACTACTGTGTCCGTGGCACGGCAGCACTTCTTGCCCCAGCAATGTTTTCCCTGAGCCTGTGGCTTAATGTGACTTTTTTGGAGGGGGAGAGTCAAGTGTTGTCCAGAGATGGCAAAAACTGCTTCAGTCTGCTTTAGCTGGAAAATGTGTGGACATGAAGCTCCAGCCCAGCTTGTTTTCTGTGTGTAAACGGTATTGAATAGGAGTTTAGAAGTTCCTCCTCATCTTCTAAAACACCCCTTTGAACAGTCCTGACACTGTTCAGACTATAATGTCCAGCTGACGTTGCATCATCTCGTCCCTCCTTTGGTGTCAGTGTTGTGGCATTTAGCAAAACCATAAGGCAGCAAGGTTGAAGCTTTTATAGGCTGTGAGATGCCCCTCTCACTTTTGTCCTCATTTCCGTTAGAGTAAAGGAGATAATCATTGGTCACTCCCATGCCATGGACCTTCTTTAAACTCAGGAGCTTAATCAGATGTTGTCCCTTGAAGCAAAAAGCTTATTTTATAGTCTCTGTCTCTTCTTCGAGTACGTGTTTTTTCCAGGTTCTTAGTGGTAGTCACATTACTGTATTTCTCTGTTGTGGATTAGATGACACTCAAAAGAGGATAACAGATGAAAAGGACCCCATGGTTCATCTGGAGAGTGTTTACCAAGAGCTGATGAGCAAAAAGTGGCCTGAAGAAGTCCAGCATAGCAAGAATGACCCATTCTTATGCCCTTCCCTGGCCCCACAGGGGCCTGTGGCTGAGGAGTCATCACCTACAGACCGGGAAGAGCAGGCAGAACAGGCAAGTCCCAGCCTTCCTGCAGCAGGGCCCCAGCCCTCCCCTGTGATTATCAAAGACCTTGTAGAGTTTGTCCCAGAACAGGAGATCTACAAGAACCGTCTCTCAGAGGAAGAACTCCGGAATATACCGAGGTTCTCGTCCTACCATCCTGGGGAACCCAACAAGGTATGTTGAGACTAACTGGAATTTCTTCTTCTTCCTTGCGAGCGTGCCCTGGAGCTGCTTCAGCAGGCAAAGGCTCCTGTTCGCTGTTGCCTGGAGAGTGCTTGGTTGATTCTCTCAGCCAAGGGAGGAGAGCATCCTCTCCTTGGGGAGGGAACCTTTGGTTCTAGTGGAAAGTCTCCTGGATTGGCAAAAAGCTGTACGTCAGACCTCAGCCCCTCCTGACTCTGGCAGGTCACTAGTCGAGTTGTGCTCTCCTTGTCTGGGTCTGACTGTGACCAGCTGTGACTTTACTCAAACTGTGCTTATCTGGTAGCTGGAGCTTCTTTTGTTTTATAAATAACTGGAGTTATCGGCATTGGCACAGGCAAGAAAAATACGATGCCTTGAGTCTAGAGCTGACTTTCTCTGTACCTGTCTTTCGAACTCCGCCATCAGTGTGCGGGTGGAAGGAGAACTCGGAGATGACAGAGGAGCTGAGCTAATTCATATCTTTGAGGAGTGCTGACTTGAGACCAGGTGTTCAGCCTGGAGAAAAGGAGGCTCAGGGGGGACCTTGTCACTCTCTACAACTACCTGAAGGGAGGTTGTAGTCAGGTGGGGGTTGGGCTCTTCTCCCGAGCATCTCGTGACAGGACAAGAGGGCACGGCCTGAAACTGCATCCAGGACAGGACTTTAGGTTAGATACCAGGCAACGCTTCCTCACGGAGAGGATGATCAGACATTGGGATGCACTGCCCAGGGAAGGGGTGGAGTCACTGTCCCTGGAGGGGTTTTAAGGAAAGGCTGGTTGTGGCACTTAGTGGCATGGTCCAGCTGATGTGGTGGTTTTGGGACATAGGATGGACTTGATGATCTCAGAGGTCTTTTCCAGCCTCAATAATTCTGTGATTCTGTGAAAGGTGTCTGTTCACATGGTGCAGACTGGCTGACGCTCTCTCTTTGGAACAGGTGCTGTATTTGAAGAACCTGGGCCCTCGAGTCACCGTGAAGGACCTGGTGTCCCTGTTTGCTCGGTTCCAGAAGGAGGACGGCCCACCGATCCATTTCCGCCTCCTGAGTGGCCGGATGAGGGGTCAGGCTTTCATCACCTTCCCTGGTGAGCTGCTCTCTCGGTTCTGCTGCATCTTCCTGCTAGAGTGGTGCAGGCTCAGGGGCTGTGTGTCAGCAACATCTGCGTGACCACCACCATGTGTCTGTGCCAGAACTTGCTGTCCAACCTGCACCTGTTTTGCTCTCTTGTTGCAGATGTTCAGTCAGCCCAGCACGCCATGCGGTTGGTGAATGGCTACAACCTGCAGGGGAAGCCGATGGTGATTGAATTTGGGAAAAGCAAGGGGCATTCACGAGAGACTGATGCTGCCGTCCCCTGCTCTGCTGGAGAAAGTGCCCCTGCCACGTGAGCGATGGATAACTGGGAACCTTGTGGACTTGCGTGGGCCTTGGGAGCTCCTGGCTTTTAACTCGGACGGTGAAGGACTGTTGAGAGTTAACACACAGGCCTGTAAATCTCAAAGTGGGGAGACTGGGATCTTCTTTGAGAGACACAGGTACTATCTTTATAGTGTTTTGATGTGCTGGCTTTTTCCTCTTGTTAGACCTGTGTGTCTGCCCTCTCAGCCCTTTGTGGCAAGGAGGGAGGGAGGAAACCATGTAAATAAATGTATTTATTATGGTATTTCGTTAGCGTGTGTTTATTCACCAGTGTGCTGCACTCTGCTGGTGTGGGGCTGTGTCAGCAGAGCTCTTCTGAGAGCTGGAGTACCTGACAGGTGTTGGGCACTGGTGGGGCTGCCTCATCTCTGGTGGCAACACATAGGTTTCTTTAGGATGACAAAAAAAGGTACTTTATGATCGCAAGTATGTCTGGACTCCTTGCTGTTGGTCCACATAAAGCCCTGTGGTATGAGGATGGTTGATTCGACGAGGCGCCGTCGTGGCAGACACCGTGGCCTGTTTAAGTGCTTTTTGTGAACAACTAACTAACAACAACAAACTAACATCCTCTGCTTCCTGCAGTGTCCCAGTGCTCCTGGGAGAGCAGCATCTGAGCTCTTGGTGATGGAGGCTGAGGGAATCCCGGGTGTTCCCAGCAGAACCAGGTTGCAGGCTGCTTCTGGGTGCCTAAATAGAGCCGTGTGGAGAAGAGGAACGGTCCTGAGAGTTGCTGTTTTTCTCCTCCTCCAAGGCTGTGTGACTCCTCTCCCAACTGGCTTTCTGGTAAATGCACGTGGGACAACACACAGATGTACTAACGTGGCCATGGCGGTGCTGGATCTACAAGGAGGCCTGGGCCTGTCTGGGCCTACATGCCCCTGGACAGCCCATGACCTGGGCTGA
>NW_009711161.1:16474-19775 GCF_000703405.1 Apaloderma vittatum | reverse complement strand
TGACTCCTGTCACACATGGGGTGATTTCTTTGGCTAGGAATGGCAGTTCTCTGTGCAGGTCAGGGGTTTCAGTGTGTGTGGGCAGCTGACCCAGGTTCCCTCTGAATGGGGTCTGGTTGTTCCAGGAAGCTGTGTGGGGGTAACACTGTTCCCGAGACCTCCACTGCTCCTTGGGATGACGGTTGGAGCCTTGGCGTGCTTCAGTCAAGCGAGGACTTTGGGACTCCGTGGTTGAAAACTGTAGTCCTGTTTCCTGAGCGTGGTGTTTCACAATTTAAAACTTGTTCACCTTTTCCGTTAATCGCTTGATTCAGGTCGTTCTCTGAACAGCCTTGCTCAGGTTGATGCAACGAACTTGAGCACAGCCTGGAAAGAAAACTGAAAAGCGCTCTGTGCCGCTGAAATAGAGGCTTTCTTCCTCCAACCTTGTAGTTTGCACTATCTAATAACAATGGTCGGTCTTCAGAAAGCGCTCTGAGAGCATCAGCCTTCTGTTTCTGCTGCTTGTGTGCTGGTATATGCAGCGGTGGAAAGCTTTTCTAACACTAAGGAGCTCTATTATGCAACTTGTAATTATTATGGAAACTCGGTTAATACTGAGGTTTCTCATTGCCAAACTTGCTGTTTGTTATTAGAGAGGTTTTTTTAACTGAGCATGCAAATAGGAGTTACATTCAGAAATATTTTAAGTATTAAAGCGAATATTTTTTCTTGTGAAATGCTTTTAGATTCGGAAAGTGTTTTTCTTGAAGGCAGTTTTTGGTTACATGCCTGACTAGTTTTGTTAGGATATTAAAACTGTCTTAAGCTCCTAGAACTTAGGAAAGTATTTCTGACAGTTTATTGGCGTGAACAATTAGTGAGGAAAATGCTGGAAAATTTTGGAACGTAGCATATGAAACGAGCGCGTGTCTGGCATAAGAGAATTCTTATATCCGTTCAGTGATGAATCCTGAGCAATTGCACTGGGAAGGTTTTATATTTTTTGTAGAACAAAGATGGCTTTAAAATGATTAATTTTAAAATTAAGAATAATCACGCTCATTCTTAGACCAAAGGTCTGCCGGGTCCCTGCCTGCACGGCCAACTCTGGACAGCCTCTTAGACACACAGCCTCTTCCTAACTTGGGCAGTTAGGCCTCATCTTAGAAAAACTGACTTGTTACCTAAAAACATATTTGTGTTTTCCTAGAGTTAACGGGTAGTTACACTGCTAGCCTCTGGAATACTAGGGAGCGAAGGAGTAGAAGTGTGCTTAGAGTTTGGCGTTTTAAGGGAAGAAAAGCAGTCAGGTTTCTAAATGTCTTTGCTTGAGGAAGTCCCAGAATTTTAAAATAGAAGCAGTTAAAAACTTTCCTGTCACTTTTAACATGGAGGGTTAAACATTTCAGAGCAAAACACCCCACACTTGCCCCGCACGTTTATTCAGACTGCACGTTGCTGATACTCTCCCAACTGAAATCTTTTTGCCCAACTAATTTTAGCAGCTGTAGAATCTCTGTGTTGTTTTTGTGTCAGATTATTGAAGTGGAAGATGATCATCCTGTCCGAAGGAATCTGTTTAGGCTCTTGCTGGTTCATTGTTCTGTGTGTAATATGAGGCTCTACTATAACTTTATAAAGTCCAGACTTGATAATTGAAGCTGGGATGCTTTCTGTACCTCTTGAAATATATTTAGAGTTCTGTGTGTGTGCTTTCCTAATAAAACTTCTGTGACTTTTTCAGCTGGGTTAAACTCCTCCTAAAAATTAATCTCTTTATAGGATCTGCACCTCCACCAGTGACTCAGCCTTTAACTCCACTCCAGCCTCCTTCAAGGCCACCTCTAGGGCCTCCACCGGTTGGTGGTCCACCTTTAGTTAGGCCGTCACCACTGGGAGCAGGACCTCCTAATACACAGACTCTGCTAAATTCAACTGCAAATCGAGAAGGTAAGAAATAATTTGTTCTTGCTGAGTTTGAACGTTGCAGCTTGCCCTAATATGCAATCTCTAAAGTCAAGTGCACTGTTACATTAGAGACTCAAATAGTAAAATTGATACTAATGCAGCATAATTTTATCTGCAGGTGAGGACCCAGGAGGAGGTAAAATATTTCTTCTTGACAGTTGTTAATGAATTAAAAAACCTCACACTTCAAAATAGATTTCTAAGGGCTGTTTGACTCGTCCATGTCTCTCACAGTTACTATCTCTTTTTTTTCTTTTTTTTTTTTTTTTTAGCATTCTAAAATTATACCGAAATTCTCATTTCTCTGCAACTTTGACTCCTATGGAGGACATAATCTGTGTAAAGCTTCCTGTCTCGTTTTATTCTGCAGGGAAAGCTAAAACGTGGACCCTGCAGCTCCCTCCTTGCCTGTTTCCGTCGCTGTACCTTATTCTGCCCTTCTGTGTAAAATCACTGCAATGCATATCTCAGATTTGTTCATTTTCTGAAGGTCGTTACTAGAGGCTGTTAAGCAGCAGCTGTTGAGGACAGATACTTGACTTTCTGTGTCTCCTGTGGGCCCTGCACAAACGTGCCATTGTTTAACAACTCTTCAGGGCTCTGGATCAAACAGACCTGCAGTTGTGCTGCGTTGAGTGCTCACGCTACATGAGGCCGTGCTGTACTTGGCAGTTTTATTTCTGTGTGTATCATTTGCTCCATCAAAGCTGTTGGTTTCGTGTATGTGGTACCTGTGTGAGTCCAAGAATAGTATATTCAGATGTAGTTTAGTTTTGAACATTGAAATTTAGAAAGTCTTTTCTTCATCGTGAAGAGAAATATCTCAGGGATAGAGATGTGAGGTAGGTTGACTCCTGTGTACTAGTTGCCTTCGTTGGGTCACCTTTGAAGATTTCATTGCTAATAAAAAGTAAATTGAGTACCTATTTCTCCTTAGCAATAGATATTTTTTTAATATATATATTTAGACATAGCTTACAAAAACACTGTTCTTTGGGAGCACTCCCTCAGTTTCAAGGTTTTTCTTATCTCAGCTGGAATTTATATCTTGACTGGTATGTGACCATATCAGAACCGTTGGTGTTTGGCGAGCAGTACTGAACCAAGGGTGTAAGGGAAGGGAATCTGGTGTTTCTTCAAGGAACGTGGTACCTAAATTCCAAGGTGCTTTGAAAGCTGCAGCTATAGATACTTCCTCTGATGAGGAGGAAGGGGCCCTTGACACTTTACTGCATATCAGCTTGGAAGTTATGGTGAATATCTAAAGTAATCTGAAAAGATTACTTTAGGGACTTTAGTTTTCCTTGTAAAAAGATGGTGGGGTTTTATCAATGTCCTTTGAGGTCACTTC
>NW_009711161.1:0-16443 GCF_000703405.1 Apaloderma vittatum | reverse complement strand
TAGGGAAAGCGTGTGTGAGAAAGAGGCTGAGGTGTGTGTATTTAACTCAGTTTTGACCTGGGATAGAAAAAAAGTAGATGCAAACTATGCTGATCTTGACATTCATCCAGCAAGTGTGATTTCTTTGCAGTTACTTCATTACAACTTCTTAGTAACTTGTGAAAATTTTTACTGGATCTGTCTTTCTTAACAGGTGATGCTACATCTGCTGCCAGTGATGGGTCTGTGGTGCAAAACAGCTACGATGCAATAGAAGGTGGTGGCCTCATGGGTAAGGCTTTGGAATTCAAAATATTTACCTATTACGTAACATTTTCTAAGAATCTGGGAAAGACAGCAGTTTAGCGTTTCTGTATAAATGGATACACTTGGTTGGTGTCTGTCTTTAAACTAAGCGTGACATTTGAACGTTGGCAATAGGCACAAATTTGCCTGTGAGGATGCTAAAGCAGTCAGCCTTTTCACAAAACTGACTGCAGTTGTTGCTGTTTAACTACTAGAAACTAACCAACGGCACCAAAACAGACAACAAAAAATCCCTCCCGCCGTATTAATCTGTTGAGCAAGCACTTAACTTTATGTATTTGTCTTCTCTGCCTTTAGCAACTCCACATCCTTCTCCTGCACCCCCAAATCTGAAGGCGAATAGAAGCGTTGGCTATTCCTACCCTACCTTACCTCCAGGCTACCAAAATATGTCTCCACCTGGAGCACCAGGCATGCAAGCATCTGCTTTGCAATATCCAGATGGATCAAAACATTTCCAGCAGGTAAAGAATGTCTGGGGTTTTTTATCTCGGTGTTACCCGTGGTGTGTGTGGGTAAAGCGCAGCGACGGTCAGCACGTGCTGGGTATTTCTGGGGTGCCGCCTCTGCGGTTTGCTTCTCGTGCACCGTTTGTTCGTCCTGGTGGACAGAGTCTGAAACTAATGCTTTTGCTGACACCTTGGTATGAGTTTGGGAAAGTTTGTGTGCCAGCTCTTTCTGAAGGGTATTCTCCTTGAATCTGTTCGGAATATTTCTCTTAAAACTTTCAGCCCTTTTTGCCTGTTTTCCTTCTCTTGAGTTACTATTGTCAGCTGATGTATTTGGGGTTTTTTTTCCTGAAATTCCAAAGCAAAGTGACCGATGCTTTTGTCAGCTGACCCTCTGTATTTCAAGAGCTTTTTGGCAGATTTATGCTAATTTTTACCTCTGTTATCTTACATGCTAAGGCCAAGTTGATGTAGCAAGTAGTATTTCTAAATATATTGCTGGAATACAATGGCAATTGTGTGATATACAAACAAACCAAAACACGATAGAAAGGGAAATATGTTTATTTTTTAAATGAACCCTAGGTTTCATCCAAATAATTGGTGTTAATTTCTGAAATGTTCTTTGACTTTAGCCTGCCCTGGGCACTAATCATTTAACTGCATCTCTGGCTGGCCTGAGTCTACAGCAAGAAGGATTAAGACCTGTGAATCTTCTTCAAGAAAGAAATATTCTTCCTACGACCCTCTTGAAGGCTCCTGTCCCAAATTTGCATGAAGAAATCCAGAAGCTCAATTGTAACCCTGAGTAAGATTATCCCATAGCTGTCATTCACCAAAATAAGTAGAAGTATAATTTCCTACTTGTAAATATAACTCTTCACCAAAAAAAATTTCCTTAATTTCTTGAGGAGAAAACATTTAAAACGGGCTTCGCTGTGTTATGATAAAGGCAGTAAGTGGTTTAAACTGTGAAGCGAGGAAAATTACCTGTGTAGGGAGTATGAGGAAGAATATGTTGCTTGCAAGGCAGCTACAGATGGGCACAATACAAAAACTTTAGAGCTGGCAATGAGTAGAGTTGCGAGAAGATCTAAAATAGGAGTTAACTCGTGTTTGGTGAGGTACACAAAAAAGATTGCAATACAAGATGAGTGATCTCTGTATTGACGTAACCATTTGAAACAGCGCAGTGAACAGAACATAAAACAAGAGGCTGGCGGTTGGTCATCCAAGTCACCTCTCTGAGGAGCCCAAACAAACTGGGCATAACCCGGTACTCCCGCTTGCCAAGCCTTTTAGGATAGGTAAAGGAAATAACAGCATCTTTGGCAAAGCTGATCACACAGACAAGCGGGACTGGATTTGCAGAAGTACCGTGTCTGTCTGCGGTTTGTGGAAACCACTGAGTTCTCGGGTCCCCAGAATGACTGTGGGGCTGCTTATAGTTATTTTTGTGTAGTTTCAAGACAACTTTTTTAACTTTGCTGGTTCAGATCTGTGTACAAGGCCACCTCAAAATGGTATTCCAAAATAACACCTGCTTAAAAATAGATATATTTTAAAATATATTCATTTGATTTTGTATTCTTTTACAATTTGGTGCAACTTTGAGCTTTGTTAGGCTTAATTTTGACATGAGTGACAAAAATGACACTCAGCTCTGCGTAAAGAGCATGTATAAAATAACACAGGAACTCAAGAGTACATACTGTGGGTCAAACTCGCACTAAACCAGAACAATTTAACAGAGTTGGAGAAGATCCTTTATCTGGAAATAGAAATTCACCAGCTCTAGAACAATATAAAGGATGCTCTGTACTATTGAAATCATTATTTGATTATCTGAAAGCCTCTGAAAATAACCCTTTGTCCTCCATGTAGGTTGTTCCGCTGTACCCTGACTAACATTCCTCAAACTCAGGCCTTATTGAATAAAGCCAAACTTCCTTTGGGGCTCCTGCTTCATCCTTTCAAAGACTTATCGGTATGACAAATATTCAAAACTTGAAATGCTGAAATATCAACTGTGCCTGTATTAAAGTCTAGAGCTGGGCAATGAATTATAAAAGAAGGGCAAGTACGTTGGCTACTCTTGGCTGAGAAAAATTACCCTGGTAACTCCCATTTCCCTATTCCATAAAGGTCACTGTAATTTTTCTGAATTTTCTCACGCTGCCATTTTTAAGCGTTCAGGCCTCACTTCTTAATAAAAAAACACCTCCCAAACCCCCAAAACCAGAAGCTTAGAGGCAGCACAGCACTTACGCTGTGACAGAAGGCAACACATCTAAATTCCAGTTTTTCTTAGATAGCTTTATCTTGTCAAGTATCAGTTGTAGTTACTGATTTTCTATACCAAACCTAGGACTAATTCTTGATAAAGAATTAACAAAGTTAAAAGGGTTTGGATGTCCTGAGATAGCCAGGAGACGTTGTGAATTGAGCAATGCCTCTTTTAAACATTGTTATTTTTTACAATAGAAACACTTTTTCAAAGCTGTGGGGGTTTTTTTCTGATTTTTAATCTGTATCGGTGGAGGACTCAGTCTTCAGCCAACAGTAAAACTTTGGAGGCTTGAAAAGGGAACCTCTGCAGTCCCAGAGGTTAGAGCTCAATTCCCATCAGGCTGCTTCTTAAGGACTTTGAGGGATCTGTGAGGATGCAGAACCTCTTCTTTCTCCGACAAGTCTGCTTTGACTGGCTTACCAGGAAGCCCAGGGTAGGCCAGAATGTTATCGTAGATGAGGCACTGTAGCGTGCCGATGCTTTAATACAGGAAGCTTTTTCTTTTCCAGCAATTGCCTGTGGTCACTTCGAGTACTATTGTGAGATGCCGAACCTGCCGGACGTACATTAACCCTTTTGTCAGCTTCCTAGACCAGAGGAGGTGGAAATGCAATCTGTGCTACAGAGTGAACGACGGTAGGTTTTAAATGTCATAATTGCTCTGAGCTGTAAAGGTTAACCTTCCCTACCTTGACCTTTGAGACTTCAATATCATTGGCCATATCAGGGCTCGGGATTGTTGTCAGACACACGGGGGCTGAGAGATATGAGAAATGTTTCCTGTGGGCAAGGTCATGACGTTGGACATGGCACTAACGAAGCACCATGAGTCTGGTGTGGTCTCCCAAGGTTCCCTTGCCGGTGACAGAGTAGCTGCTCCCTACCTAGTGTAGTTCTCCGAGAACCCTTGCCCAACAGGCTTGAAAGAGTTGGTGTATTTGTTCCAACAGCTAATACTAGTGTGAATTAATAACGTATAAACTTATCTGCATAGTTCCTGAAGAATTCATGTATAATCCTGTGACAAGAGTTTATGGAGAACCTCATAAAAGACCTGAAGTCCAGAATGCTACTATTGAGTTTATGGCTCCATCTGAATATATGGTAAGGCTTTATTTACTTTCAGTTACTGTCTGTTTTATTTCCAGAGGGAAGTCAGTAAAAGCCTTGTTAACAGAAGATGCTTTCCAGCTAAGTAGAACAGTTGCTGCCTCAAGGCGTGTATCTGCGAACTCTTGGGAAGAAGTTCAGATAGTTTTTAATTTCTAAACATTTATGATGTCAAAGTTCTTCTGTATTTAGAATATGTAGGTCTCTGGAAGAAAACTCTAATTCTAGAATTACCCAATAGGAGAGAAAGGCATTCAGAAACTTTAGCTATCATCTGCATGCTGTTTTAATAGAGTTTACCCTTGCAGTGGAACAAATAAACCCATCCAGTAAATGTCACTTTGAAAACTAATCTTTTCTTCGCTCAGCTACGTCCACCTCAGCCACCTGTGTACCTCTTTGTGTTTGACGTCTCTCATAACGCGATAGAGACGGGATACTTGAATACAGTCTGCCAGACCTTGTTAGACAATCTTGACACGTGAGTACATTTTTCTTAGAATCTGCCATTTCCATTCCTCTTACAAAACTTGTGATAGACATGAACATGCCAGTACCTCCTAGCTAGAAGAGAAAATTCCTAGCATTGGCTAGCAATGGCCAGTATTGTATTAAAATGTAGCATAAAGCTGTAGTCTTTTTCCCTTCACAGTTGCCCTGGTATAAAAGGTATTTCTGAGGCTTGTTTCTTGGTCTAGCTCTTTCCTATCTGCAATCACAAGAAGAAATTTCATTTTGCTGAACACCATATGTTTCTTTTTAGGCTTCCTGGGAACACTAGAACAAAAATAGGCTTCATAACATTTGACAGCACGATCCATTTCTACAGTCTCCAGGAAGGTCTCTCTCAGCCTCAGATGCTTATAGTTTCAGATATTGAAGGTATGAGGAAATAAATTCTGTGGTTAGTATCTGCTGGTGGCTGCTGGTTTTGACAGCCTTTTTAAAAAATACGTTTGGTGGGAGTTCCTAGATCAGATCATTAATTTCTCTAGCTTCAGAAGAAGCATGTCTGTGGTACTGTGTTCTTTTTTCAATAAGTATAATGCTTGGAAAATACAGCTGAGAGAAGCTTGATGCTTTTTTTTTTTTTAAAAAAAAAAAACAACCAACAACTTAAGTCCTTGCTTTTTCATTCCAGATGTGTTTATACCAATGCCAGAGAACTTATTAGTAAACTTAAATGAAAATAAAGAGGTAAGAATGACTGTAACTAACTAGTGACATTCACATAGTTTGGGTTCTGCTTGGTGATTTTGGGATTACTTAAGCCTTTTTAACACCTATGGTTTAAATGTGAAGTTTGAGATGGAAAAAAGAGGTCTTTTAATTTATTTACATGACTGAAACTTTTGCCAACCTGAAACAAGAGGGTACTTGACTTTTGCTAGGGCTTTTTCTTTACTTCCTTAATATTAGAAATGTTAATAGATGTTCAGCAATCAACTCTATAAGGAAGAAAAACTCTGAGGACTCCGAATCTTAATATTTTTACTTTTCGTTTGTAGCTAATTCAAGATCTGTTGAGGAGCTTGCCACAGATGTTTACCAAGTCCCTGGAAACTCAGAGTGCTCTGGGGCCTGCGCTCCAGGCTGCCTTTAAACTGATGTCCCCCACTGGAGGTAGAATCTCTGTCTTCCAGACACAGCTTCCATCTGTGGGAATGGGAGCGCTAAAGGCACGAGAAGAGCCAAACCAAAAAGCAACGGCAAAGGTTAGTAAGGCACAAAGCTGGAGAGACTGACTGCCCTGTTCTGTACATGTGGGTGGTTCTGGAATTACCTGTTCTGGGTTAATTCTGTCGTTCTCTTGTTGAGGTAACAAAAAAACCACCAAGAGCTATAAACACAGATTAATGATCTGTTTGTTGTTGTTTTTTAAATATCCCCGTGATCAGTCCCTAAAAACACACAATAAGTGTGTTTTATTCTGTTTGAATTTCCTTTGTTTTTTGAAACACTCCATTGTATTACCAGGACATACATCTGACCCCATCAACTGATTTTTACAAGAAGTTGGCCTTGGACTGCTCGGGGCAGCAGGTTGCAGTGGATTTATTTCTTCTTAGCGGACAGTACTCGGACTTGGCTTCTCTAGGTAAGTGGTACGAAGCTGCTTTGGGGCGCGCAACTCTTGCACTTTTGGCAAATACATAGAATCTACATTAGTGCTTAGTATAAGAACTTAACTTGAATGCACCCAGTGTGTCAATGACAGCAAGTAGAATGTAAACTTTTGGCCTTTGCTGATTTTAACCTGGCTGTTTCTGTGTTCTCCCATCGTGAGTCAGGATTTTTGTCATCCTGGTGTAAGAGGCTGACATACTTTCCTTCTTTTATGCTCTTTAACTATCAGTGTGAACATCTCTAGAGTAAGCTTTGTTAGCATTTTAACTATTATTTTTCTCCATTTAACCACACTTTGAAGTGACAAAGTATCTGTATTTTTAGGTCAATAGATAATTGACACCCAAAAATACATACACACGAATGTGTAGTTAGTTATGTCTATGTCTCTGTATGCAGGTCTATAACCGTGTAAGAGCTATTTGCAGGTGTGAAAAATGGAAGAATTAAAGGGAATATTACATTCAACTGGTATTTGTAAAGACTCCAACAACTCTGTGTGCGCTCTGCCAATGTATATTGGTTTTTTTCAGGCTGCATATCGAGGTATTCTGCAGGCAGCGTGTATTACTACCAGTCTTACCATCATAAACACAACCCTGTCCAGGTGGAGAAATTGCAAAAGGAACTGAAACGATATTTAACTAGGAAGATTGGGTTTGAGGCTGTCATGAGGATAAGATGCACCAAAGGTTTGAACGCAATTTTTCAGATTGGAGATGGGGACAGAGGGAAAGTGTTTGCTGTTATTTGAGTGTGTTTTGGCTTGGATGATTAAAAGAAAAATACTGGAAAGGCAAAATTCAGTACCAGGAGTCAGACCATTTATTATTGTAGCATCTTTATTATTTATTATTGTAGCGTCTTTATTATTTATTATTGTAGCATCTTTACTGGCATCCAAGTTCCATTTTAGAATGGTTAAAACTGGAAGTCTTGTTGGACTGCTAGTTCAGCAAGGAACTGTCTTTATAGTCTACAGACTTACTGCTCTTCTGCATCGATTTGACTTCCAAATTCCTGCTTTCTGCTGGGCTTTGTGGATCCTATGGATTAGTTGTGTGTTTGGGATCGCTGACCTTGCCCAAAGATACTTTACTTGATTGAGAAGGATTTTAACATTCCGATGCAGAGCTATCTAACAGCGATGACAGATGTGTCGATGGCGTCTGCGCTTTGTGACTCTAAAAATCCAATTGCTGCGATGCTTATCTTGTAGGGCTCTCCATTCATACTTTCCACGGGAACTTCTTCGTACGATCTACGGACTTGTTGTCGTTACCCAACGTAAACCCAGATGCGGGATATGCTGTGCAAATGTCGGTCGAAGAGAGTCTTACTGACATGCAGGTTGTTTCTTTTCAGTCAGCTCTCCTGTACACATCCAGTAAAGGTAAGATACATGGACTGAATTATTTTATTTTTTTTTTTGCTATTGAGTGTATGGAGGCATTTCTTGCAACGTTTCATAACCCCAAAGCTACGTTTGGAGACTACAGGATGTGAGTTTTTTTCTTTTCTTACAGGGGAAAGGCGAATTCGTGTCCACACTATGTGCTTACCTGTTGTAACATCGCTGAGTGATGTCTACCTGGGGGCAGATGTCCAAGCCATCACTGGGCTCTTGGCCAACATGGGTGAGCAGGATAAGAGCTTGTTTTGACTGTGGATGATAGCCCTAAAGCTCTGAGCAAGAATCCTTTGGGAAGTAACATCAGAAGAAAAGATGCTGTCTTTCTAAGAATGCTTTTTAAGTTGCAAACCCAAGAGTTGGGGAGCTTTTTGTTGTCTGGTTTTTTTTTAATGCCTGGCTTAGGTAGAGTATCAATGCAGCTTTATGTAGTCACCTGGACTTAAGTATTAGTCTGATGCATCATCAGGGGTGTCTGGCTTTTCTCTTGAATCACTTGTCTTGATTTCCTCTATAGTGTAGTAAAAGCTTATTAAGATGCACGGAAGTATTTGTTAAAGTGAGACAAGTTAACACGTGTGACTGTATTTCTACCATGGGAGGACAAGCTGCTTATTAGAGCTTTGTACTCTTATTTTTTAGCTGTGGACCGATCGGTTTCTGCTACCTTGAGCGACGCTCGGGATGCCTTGGTCAATGCAGTGATAGATTCGTTATCTGCTTACCGTTCTTCGGTGCTAAGCGTTCAACAACCCGGCCTCATGGCCCCCTACTCCCTGCGGCTCTTCCCACTGTATGTTCTGGCACTCTTAAAACAGGTAAGGGAAGCCATGCAAGAGGATGATTGTCTGTTTGGCGTGTCGTCCTGATGGAAAAGAACGTTGCTTTGATGTACAAACCAGCATCTGTCTTCGCTTTCAGTGTTTTTGTGGGGCTTGGAATGGAGAAGTTACTTGATTTAGATGGTTTAATAAAACCAGCCTTCCTGCAATTTGCCAGTGGAGTGCTGAGATACTTTACAGATTTGAGAGTGATCCTTCTTGCACAGATAAAGTTCTCTCAGGACAACAGTTACATTTCTTTGCACCCTGGAATTGGATTACTTGAAATGTTAACGTAGAGCAAAGCCTATTTAATTGTTCCTCAAGCCTGGGTAGATAATATATGATTTTATGGGTGGTAAACATGCGTTTTTATCTTGAAGTCTGTTGTGTGACGAAAAATGTAGGGTTTTGAAGAATTTCATGGAGCAAATATATCAGGAAAATGGATGGGCTTTCTGCTTTTGCCTACAGAGGAAAGCAATAGGGAAGAGAAGTTGTTTAAAGAACATCACTGGGGAGAATGATCTAGATAAGAGGTGGGAATTTAGAAGTGGATATAAAGCCAAAAGTATAAATGGTTTAAGCAAGGGAATAGGAAAATATTAAAGACCCTGACTAGCCTAGAGAATGGCAGGGTACTGGTAGAGTGGTTTTTTCAGGAGTCTAATTTTTGTGCATCTCCACACAGCAGTGCAGTGGGGATTAAAAGAGAGCTGGCTGGCAGAGAGGCAGCTGGCTGGTTGTTCTTGCGAAAGCTTTAAAATATTTCGCAATATTTGCTCAGTGTAAGTATTTTTTGATTGGATTTCCTTGAACTAAAAGTCATTTTAAGTGTTGGGCAAGCTGACTTTCTGTTCGAGAGAGAATTTCCTGTTTCATACCTCTTGGTGAGGAATTAACCAGCATGTTCATACTGACACTGGAGCTTTTTCATGTCAAAGACTAGAAGCGTTTCCCTCAGTCAGGTTTGAGAAGCAAGCCCTTGTTTGTTATAGCTGACTTTTTTTTTTCCCCAACAACCAGGACTATATTGTAAATCCAGAATTACCTAAGATTCTGTACGTTGAAGCCAATCATGTGCTGCTCTGATTCATTTAAATTCCATGAAGCAGCATTTTTCAGGGCTATGTCAGAAGAGACGTATTTCAAGATGCTTTTATCTCAGCTGTAGTGCTCACTAGAAAGGATTAACGATGCAAGATCATGGTTAATTCTAGAACCCAGAAATGGGAATACAGAAACTTGCATGATTTGTGTGTGAAATACTGAAGGGGACTATGCAGAAGTAAAATAGTGGTAAAATACCGTAGTGTGAGAAAATGCTTAAAGATCTTCTGTAAGACTTGGGTAAATTAGAAGTAAACAACAGATCATGTGCTAAATTCAGTTTATCTTGCTTTGCTTTAACGGTGGAATTAAATGCCTGCTTGTTTGCAGAAAGCGTTTCAAGCTGGGATGAGCGCCCGTTTAGATGAACGCATTTTTACCATGTGTCAGGTGAAAAACCAGCCCCTCGTTTACCTCATGCTTATGACCCATCCCAGCCTGTACCGAGTTGATAACCTCACGGATGAGGTGAGTGTCTGCATTGCTCTGGTCCGTTTGTCTGATCCCAAAGATCTGTGTGATGTGAAAGTAAATTTGCGTTAAAAATCTCACGTTAGAGCTACGTAGCTAAAACCGACTGTTTCCTGTTTTCCTGTTTGTTGTTTGGGACTGGGTTGATGACTTCTGGAGAGAAGCTGTGCTGTGGCTATGGGTGGATGAGGAAGGATTTTCCTTACCTTTTGCTTTGTGTCATTGCACTATAAACCACATGTACATAAATGCGGTGTAACATATGCTTTTAACTTCTTGGCCCTCTGTAGCTTCTTTTATTTTAAAATGTCAAAGTAGTTCTGTGAACAGTGAGAGAATGTTTATGCAAGAGCCTGAATAATTTTAGAAATCACATCTTCTGGACATAACAAATCTGATATTCCAGCTCTAGAACTAATTAAGTGAGATCAAGTTAAGTACACCCTCTTTAAATAAAACTTTGAGATTTATTAGGAAATCATGCATGTGAAGTATGACTTGAACTAAACGGAGAAAAAGGGTCCAGCTTCATTATTCGGTGTGATACGTGCTCTCCGTCTGTAACCTTCTATCCCTGTGCCTCTTCAATGCATGAAGATGTGAACCAATGTTCTTTTTTGCTTTTTCCTTTAGGGGGCTCTTAACATAAATGACAAAACTATACCTCAGCCACCCATCCTCCAGCTGTCGGTGGAGAAGTTGAGTAGGGATGGTGCTTACCTTATGGACGCTGGCTCTGTAAGTTGGGTGGTGGCGGTGTTGATTTTTAAGACATATCCAAATTTCCTTGACGCACCTTCTTTCTGAGAACTCAAAATGTGTAGGAGACCTTTGTGTTGGATTAACGTTACTGCTGGGTGTGTTTTCAGGTAATGTTTCTGTGGATTGGGAAGAACTGTGGACAGAGCTTTATCAGCCAAGTCCTTGGAGTTCCAAACTATGGCTCGATACCACAGAACATGGTACGTGTTTGCTCTTTGTACAGCACCACCGGAATCTTCTTTTCACAAGAACTAACGTATCACTATTCAAATATCAGCCCTCTAGTTATTATTCACTACAAACCCAGATTTGGGGAAAGAAAGAATTTCTGTTACCTCTCTTGGAGTTCCTCCAGGCAAAAACTTGATCGATCTTCCCATGAAAGCGCAGTAAGAAGGGGCTGGCAATAATTAAGTTTCTGAGAACTGTGAGAGCAGACTGAGAATATTTGGGAATAGTAAGCACAGTGAGCCAGTGGGTAACCCTTTGGTTTTTGCAATAAAACCGGTATCGGTCACAGTTAAGTCACGACTGTTGCGATAGCCGAGTGCTGATACTAGTGTAACGCACGTGACTGTTTCAAGCCCTTTTGAAGGAGACAAGGCTAAAACTGCATCACCAAACATTTCGGTCTGGGTTTCCCTTATGCCTGGTCAGGATATAGTTGGCTCATTTTAAGTTCTCCTTTCACGGTTTTTCTGTAAAATAACCACGTATGTATTAATGACACCCTTTGCCTCTTAGACGCATCTCCCAGAACTTGAAACTGCAGAATCCATGAGAACAATAGCTTTCATTTCCTGGCTGAGAGAACAGAGACCTTTCTTTCCTATATTATATATAATAAAGTAAGTATTTTTAACAGACTTTATGCTTCTTTAGAGACCTCTTAACAATACACCTGCGGAATTCATATATTGACTTAACGGAAGTTTTAACCCTGGTGCCTGCTGTGCCTAAGAAACTTGATAACAGATATGACTTGTTATGAATTGTCTCCTACTAGGATGTCCACAGACTTAAAAAAAAGACTAAATGTCACAGAAGAATCTTTAGTTAATGTCAGATAAATGAAGTAAATGTTAAGTGCACTTGTTAGGACTAATCACAAGGGCTATTTGAGATCCTCTTTTCATACATCCTTAAGTCTTGAAATATGTTCCCACTTGACCTGTAGTGTGGTTAAGGCATTGCACTGTAGACCTTGGCAAATGTTTGTTTTACTCAGACACTTATATTTTCATTTTTAAGGGACGACAGTCCATTGAAATCAAGTTTTCTCCAAAATATGATTGAAGACAGAACAGAATCAGCCTTATCATACTATGAATTCCTCCTTCATATACAGCAGCAAGTGAATAAATGAAACACTAGCCTTTGGTTCACTTCTTTAAGGAAAGTAAAGAACGATTGTGCTTGTAATATCTTCATTAAATCTGTGGCCTGAGGCAGTTGATGAGAAGTTCTCACTGTGATTTCAACGAACTAAAGCAAATAAAGGACCACATCTGAGAATCAAATGTGCAACTACATAATATTGTACCTTAAAAAGAAAAAATCAAACTGTTGGAACTGGTTGAGCACCTTTAATTTGCTGCAAATCATGTTTTTACTGTAAGTTGTTGCAGCATGAAGTACATTTACAAAGGCAATACTGAAAAGGTGAAACACATTTTGTAAAATAAAGAGTTCTTTGTTGTTCAAAATGTATATTTCTGTAACTCTTTGCTTTTTTTTTCTTTTTTTTTTCGCTGCTAGATATAAAACCTCACAATACTGATGATGATTTTGCAGGGAAATTCTTTCTAAGTGCATCCAGTGATCACAGACAGAGCATCTCAATGTTCACCTTAATGCTTAAAGTAGAAAAGAAACAGTTTGTTCATTCTGAAATGAACAAATACTTTGGAAGTGTAGAAGCCAGTGCTTGCACTGGGTTATGGCTAATGGCTCTAAAGGTAAGCTTAACCCGGACAAGGTGGCTCAGTTTGTTCAAGCTTTTGATAAGTCAGTGTTCCAATTCTGAAATAGCCTGGAGGAGCGGGCCCGACGCGAGACACATTTTAAAAAGTCAGTGGCTGAGTCAGCAGCAAAAGTGGATTTGGGGAGATGACAAGCTTTGCTTTTTGTGAGGAAAAGGAACCGGTTTAATTTCAGTTTGTGTGGGAGGGGAAGGGCACGGAAGGTTACTAGAATATTTTGGTGTACTTTTAGTAGACTTGGCTCTTGTTTACATTAAGAGACCGTTGGGCCCCTAAAATCTAGGGTGTTGCTGAAGTGAGTGTGCGTGACAGCACTTCAGACTTCGTGTTTTGAGACAACAAACTGAATATTCTGATGTGGAAATTGGAAATTATTTTTCCAAAGAAAAAAATAATTATATTGCGTTTGAAGATTTGTTTGTGGCTTGAGATGAGCTTGAAGTTATCAAGATTTTTTAATTATTTTTGCTGCAGCTGTGTGATGAGCCTAGGTCCAAAGCCAGTGTGCACCAAATAAAAGCTTTAAATGTACTCTCAGATCCTTGCCAGAGCTACAGATGGAGGTTGATATTATTGGACTTGAAGTGAAAATTTATATACAGAAATATTTTAATCATTTTATAAAAGGGTATTGGTAACTGTTCTGTTCTGGAGATTAAGTATCTCTGATAGCTACCAGGACAAAGAGTATTTCAGTTACTGTGACCCTACGCCAGTGGAAGTGTTTCACGCGGAAGAAATCTTGGTTGGCTTTTTTGTTTAATAGTGATTAACATAAAGGTCTTGCAAAACCTACTTCCTGGGGCAAGTAACTTGAAGAGGTAAAACACTTGTAAGTGGTCAAATGTGAACTGTGCTGAGGCTATTAACTTGCATTTTGTGACACAAATGTCGGGGGACATCGTAGGGTATAATCATTTGCTCCCATTTCAGGCTGTAGCTGCACGTGATTGTCAGGAGTTGCCTTACTTCAGGGGAGGAGTTTCCTTCCCTTGGGGAAACTGTTCTTGTCGCTTGAGCACAAGAAGCTAAAGTTCAGAACAATGTCTAAAATAGCATGAAAAGACTTATTATAGAACCAATTTAAGCTTCCCTGTCTGCTGCCTCCGTAGCAAACAGGAGTGTATTTACTTGAACAGCTTTTCAGAGAATTGCACAGTTTCTAGTCGTAACAAAGAGGTTTTTTAAGTTTTGACAGTTGGATATTATTTTTTCCAGGGGAAAGAGGTCTCTTCATTTAAATCATAAATGGAAGCTATGCACCTGCATAGATTGTGACTTAAAACTTGTGGTTTGGGGTATATTATCACTGAGATGTTGAAAATCATCCTTCATCCTAACAGCCCGCCCCAAAGTCTGTTTCTTACTATGAGTGTTTTGCTACTGTGTCCCTTATTTTGTTTTAAAACCCCATAAATGTTGGAGATGGCTCCGTTGCTTTCTGTGCACCAGGCTAACAGCTAAAGATGTCAGCTCTTGTGGCAATTAACAACTTTGATTCAGAGTCCTTCTAAGTTTGACAGAGCAAAACATTATAAACAAGAATCAAATGAACCCTGTTGGAGTTCTCTTCACTTGAGAGGAAATTCCGTGTTGACCTTTTCTGTTAGTTTATTCCCTCGCGGTGGGAAGGGCCCTGCTGATTGACCTTGGGGCGCTGTCAGGGCGCTGCAGGACGGATGAACACAGAAACTACCTTGTGATGTGTCCTTTTTACCTACAATTGAGAAAACAAGGACGCTGAAGATGAATTGCAAAACCAGGCAAGAGTGGCTCTGGTACTTATATCTCAGCATGACAACTCTACCACTGCAAGTGTACTCTCTTTTTCTAGTTAAAGACTTTTTTTTTTTTTTTTTAAACTGTTTCTGTATTTGACACATTAGTGTTCAGCCAACATTGTTACCATCCATTTTACTTTGCTTTCATTATTGTTTTTAATTTAATATATTGGAGTCTAAGTCCACATAGACTGTGTTGCAATAATTAGAATGATTCATTTTTATTTAGAATTAATTTCTTAACAATTTAATCAAAGATGCAGAATGGCTGTTAAGTAAGGGACCATTAAATGTGATTTTAAGGTTCTGTTTACTATTATGGATGTAATCCTTATAGTAAATTTAATTTTGTAAAGTAGTGTATAATATTGTAATATTAAATCTTTGTTTTCTGAACTCAAACATTTGATCTTCAGTATGAAGTTATAAATCTTCCCCCTTCAGAATTTGAGACAGGATTTACTTGTCCTCCTTTTTACAGTTTGTAATTTTCACTGTTTTATTCCTGTAAAAAGTCATTTGTAACACATGCAAATGCTTATTTTATCTGTGCTAATTTATCAGATTTGGCTACTCAATAAAATTAATTGAAAGAACTCATGCAAGTCCATCAGCCCTTTCTTTTAATTAAAAATAATGTATTTGATCAATCGAGATAAACATGCACCAACAAGTGAGAATGTAATATTTAGGTGATACAAACTGAGGCACAATTGGAGAAAATGAGTTCCAGCTGACTCAAACTTTCCTTCTGTCACTGGCATTTTTGTTGTCCCTCCAGAGCATCTCTGTCAGTCAGAACCGTTATTCAGTCCTGCCTTGGCGTGAGCCTGCCGTGATGCTGCAGCCCACGGTGAATTTAGCCTTCAGCAGTGTTCCCAAGATGGTGATCCATTTTGTCGTAGGTAATCCTGTATCTTCATTTAACATCCTGTTCTTTCGGCAGCTTTTTGTAAAAGTCATCCCACCTTATGCTTGCCAATTCTTTTTTTTTTTTATGAGCTGTCACCACCGCTGCTTCTGTTTTGTGGTATGGAAGTTAACGCATGAGCTTGGTGCTTTGGCCTCAGTATTTAGCAGGTTTTAAATACAGAATTCTCTCACTCTCTAAATCACTTTAGTATCATAGACATATGAATCGGACTTGTCAGCACAGAATTTTTCCCCAAGGCGTGTAACTGTGTGTCCTGCTGCCGCTGGATTTCCCCACGCAGGCTGTGGCTCGGCGTTGGCCAGTGGCCATTCTTCCGCGGGTCTTTGCAGCTCCAGGTGCAGGATCCTGAAGCCGGGTCCTGCTTCTCCTCGGAGTGCCTGTGTTGCAGTCTGAGTTAAGAAGTGCAAGTCGTTGGAAGTAACGAGTTTGAAGCATTGATGGGAAGTGTCTGCGTCACGGTCTTCCTTTGGTTTGGCTTTCAGGTACTGCTGGGCGTGACAGCCGCGTGGCCTTCAGCTAAGGGAAGGGGTGGCCCAGTTTTGTCGTGCAAGTAGAGGTGTCGTCATCATCACGGCCGGGCTTTGCGAACAAAGATTGGGAAGGGCTCTACCCACAGTTGCTACAAGCACGCTGATGGCTAAAAAGGCTGATGCGGGATAGGCGAGTCTGATGGCAAAAGGCACAGTGGAAAGTCTCCTCAGGCGGTGTTGGCGAGGCACGGCTCTTTCTGCGTTGTCTTTTCTCCTCGAGACTCGTTCTGTGGGTGTTTTCAAAGGGGGCAGCAGCATTATGGAGGCCAGAGGGGACACTGCTGGCAGGCACTGAGGCCAAAGCTGAGGTGTTGTTTCGGAGGTGTCGACTGCACCTGGCCAGAAAGCAGCGGTGCCGT